>NC_060166.1:3060587-3090372 GCF_021292245.1 Micropterus dolomieu | reverse complement strand
CTGACCATGTCCATCCCTTTATGGCCACCATGTACCCATCCTCTGATGGCTACTTCCAGCAGGATAATGCACCATGTCACAAAGCTCGAATCATTTCAAATTGGTTTCTTGAACATGACAATGAGTTGACTGTACTAAAATGGCCCCCACAGTCACCAGATCTCAACCCAATAGAGCATCTTTGGGATGTGGTGGAACGGGAGCTTCGTGCCCTGGATGTGCATCCCACAAATCTCCATCAACTGCAAGATGCTATCCTATCAATATGGGCCAACATTTCTAAAGAATGCTTTCAGCACCTTGTTGAATCAATGCCACATAGAATTAAGGCAGTTCTGAAGGCGAAAGGGGGTCAAACACAGTATTAGTATGGTGTTCCTAATAATCCTTTAGGTGAGTGTATGCTTCACATAACAGGTTGACCACATATATCTCCAAGTTCTGCAGGAAAGCCATAATGCTTTAATGATGTTACATTGTGAAACATTTGGGTTGTATTTAAATGCTGTAGCCTTGGCGAGTAATTACTCACCATGAAACAGGGAGAAGTTTTTTGAGAGCTGTACCTTTAAACCCACTCATAGTCAGCCACTTTGAATTGAAATAGTAACTGGCACATCAACGACACATTGTCAGACATTTTCCACACATCACCTGTGTGATATGTGCAGTGTTAACTTAAGTCCTGCCCATTAGACATCTACATGCCAAGCTTCTATTACAATGATAACGCTACCTACTATTCAACGGCTGTGCTTAACTCCCTTGCGGAAATGACAGAACGCACACAACGGATACACAGATGCAGCACACCCCGACTTGAAGTCGTACCAGGCATCAGCTGCGTGGATGCGGCACACCCCTACGAGCGGGAGGTGTTTGGGCCCGCTCATCGCTGCTTGCAGCTTTAATTATCATTATTATTATTATGATATTCAATCTTGGGTTAATTAAAGTAGCCTAACTTGCAAGCATGATCACTCAATCATGACAGGACCAAAATAGTCATGTGACACACTGGAAGACAATAAAATAGGTTACCAATACAAATACGATATACACCACTACCAGGAGGCCAGAGCAGAATGGGCAGACTGGTTCAATAACCACTCATTAAAACTAATACCATCTCTAGAATCATCTAAAGAATACCATCTCTGAACACACAACACGTCGAACCTTGAAGCAGATGGGCTACAGCAGCAGAAGACCACACCGGGTGCCACTCCTGTCAGCTAAGAACAGGAAACTGAGGCTACAATTCACACAGGCTCACCAACACTGGACACTAGAAGACTGGAAAAACGTGGCCTGGTCTGATGAGTCTCAACTTCAGCTGCAATATTCAGATGGTAGGGTCAAAATTTGGTGTAAACAACATGAAAGCGTGGATCCATCTTGCCTTGTATCAACGGTTCAGGCTGGTGGTGGTGGTGTAATGGTGTGGGGAATATTTTCAGACAAATCTGCAGCAACTGTGTGATGCTATCATGTCAATATGGACCAAAGTCTCTGAGGAATGTTTCCAACACCTTGTTGAAAGTATGCCACGAAGAATTAAGGCCGTTCTGAAGGCAAAAGGGGGTCCAACCCGGTTCTAGCAAGGTGTACCTAATAAAGTGACCAGTGAGTGAACATTACACCAGACACCAGAAAGTGGAACAAAATAGGTTGTGTTAGAAGACTGTAAGAATGAAATTGCGCTTACAAGCAGCCAAAGGGTGTCGGGGCTCACCTTTAGAGAGGGGGAACACCGTGCCATCCCCTATGAGGAGCTGGGAGAAGTGGAACGCCTGGACTATCCTGCTTAGTTTGCTACAGAAAATGTATGACCAATGACAAAAGTTTACCAAAGTTGAACTTGAAAGTCCTGGATGTATTTACTTCACCCCCATGAGCAAATTAACTGGCTGCTGCAGTTTAATTGCAATGAAATTGATTATGACATTTCGCTATTATAAATGTTAGGGTGACTGAGCACCTTCACGCAGTCACTGTCATGCTCTGATGACTGCATGGTATGGACTCTGTAAACCAAGTGTAATCCTGTTTCGCGAGGATTGTGCTGGCTCAATGTCTCCACACAGTGGAATTCCCCCTCGTCTAATGTCTGTGGTATGAATATCTGCAGTCAAACATCATCCCATTACTTTCATTTTATTTTTGACTTTCACTTTGTTCACCCACATTCTCCTCCCCAACTCCACTCCCCCTGCCCCTGCTAGAGTGAGCTCAGGGTTCAGGTCTGAGACTCATTAGTTCCGGCGCCATATAATCCGTTACAAACAAACAGGCAAACATCCAAGATTAATGGCAGTTCAGTGGCTGAGAAAAAGACTGGCTGAGATTTAGGGCTTCCACAGCCTCACACTTGCATGCACTTTCCCAGAGGACACACACATACATCTCTGCCTCAACTCAAGTGTGGGAGGGACTAACAAACTGACCGTTATTTTAACTCTGTCTCTCTCAGTTGTTTAGGTTGTCCATCAGTCTTTTCTTCTTTGGGTCCTATCTACGGCTCCAATTGGAGGTTTGGTGTGTGTGAGCGGGGGGCAGTGCCTAGCATTCCAACATTCAAACACCCCTCCTGCCAACTGCAATAACAGTCAGTAACAGACAAAGGCTGAATGGATCCCCCCCAGTATACCGTATTAACGGTTTAGCAATGACATCATCATTCCACATCCAGTTCACATGAGTCAGCGGCAGTCTGGATGGTGTGTGAGATGACCATGTCAGGTTCTCGGTGATGCTGATTCCCAGGAACCTGAAACTAGACAGGAGTGTGTGTCTTTATCTCCTTTCCCCTGAAATGATCAGCTCCTTAGTTTTGCTGACGCTGAGCAGTAGTGAGTTTGTGAGGAAGCCCAAAATCCTATTGCAGACTGTTGTATTTAAACCCAGAGTGCGGAGTTTGCTGATCAGTTTCATGGAGGAGATTGTGTTGAATTCTGAGCTGAAATCAAAACAGCATTCTGATGTAGGTGTTTTTTTTCTCAGAGTGTGTGAGGACTGAATGGAGGGCAGTGGAGATGGCATCCTCTGTGGATCTGTTGGTTCTGAAAGCAAACTGCTGAGGGTCCAGGCTGGCTGGGATGTTGTTCTTTATGTGCTAAGAACCAGTTTCTCAAAGCACTTCATCAGAATGGGGGTCTAGTGACCAGACATTAGCCAGGAGTAGGCTGGGGAGTGGGAAAGCCTTTGGTCCACTGATGACTCTTCTCCCTGCTCTCTCTGCTCGCTTACTCCTGCTGATCCGCTTGTTTTGTCAGGAGATGCCGTGGCTAGTTATTGTTTCCAGATCCGCTGCACTCAGTCAAGTCCCCGCACTTTCTTTACCAATATTGATTAATGTATTTCTGTCATAGGTGATCCTAATCAGACATGTTTTCGTAAAAAAAAGGAGAAGAAGGAGAAAAAACTGATTAAAAACAAAAATGTAGAAAAAATTAAGGGAGCTACTGGCCGCTGCATTCTGCCGCGCTGCTGTTGCCATGGGGACAGATTGGGATGGGTATCGCTACTCTATCTACTCTATGTCCTTCCCCACCTGATGAGGCTGAAAGCTATTCGAAAAGGAAGATGTCAGTTTTTTGGCTTTAGCTAAGCTAAATTTGTCTAAGAATTACCCTATTCCTTTAATATGTTCCTTTAATATTCCCTTTCATGCATGGCGTCCACATTTGTGGACAGTTATTGTGAATTGTCCCCATAAATAATTGTACATACATTTGAATATTTTATTGCTTGAGACATCAAATTAATTGATACTGATTCAATATGTAATATTTTTTATTGAAGTTTTGAAATTTTATTCACCCACCACATGATTATACACTCTTTCTAAAATGCTTAAATTGTAAAACATGGAATTTGGAAAAAAGAATTTACGGAATCTGGCAGCAAATTAAAACAGATTTCATTGGGCCCTATCCATAGATTTGTCGCCCAATATCTGAATATAGCATAACTGTAGCAATCTCTTCACATTTGGTACTTGATTTTCATTAATATATTTTTGTTTCTTTATTGATCCTCAACATAAAATAACTTCTATATACTACTGAACTATGGCACACACACACACACACACACACACACACACACACACACACACACACACACACAGTTTTATTTAGTTTATTGTACTCATTTAATGAACTGTAATAATTGAATTGTTCTTTTGTAATATCTTTGGCAATACATGCTAATAAACTGAAAAGAAAGAGACGTCCCGTTTTTGCACTCAGGCATTGAAATATTCAAGAGTTTCAAGTTACAAACTTGAAAACTAGGACGTGAGAAAATGAAGAGTTACTCAATGTAAAATGTTGTTGTTTTGTACTGTCAAGTGACTTAATGGTGGTAAAAAGTGCCATACAAATGTGTATTATTATTATTATCATTTCTAATCTTTTTTAAAGTAATGGAGCCATACTTGGACTATCTGACTGACTATTCTAGGGGCGTTCAATGTACTCAGCACATAAGCTCTGGACAGGGAGGAAGATGACTGCATTCAACATTTAAAACTGCTTGCCAGAAATTTCTCTACCGTGGATGAAGAGGCACTGCTCTAGTTATTGGCCAGACAGCATAAGCTAATAAATGTTATTTTAAATGAATTAATTATAATATGAAAAAATAAATATATTATTGATATATTATATTAAACCAGGTTAAGTCACAAGCTATGTTCCCATCTAAGTGTCATGCGAATTTTAAGCAGACTTTTGAAATGTCGCAAAAAAGAAAAAAAATAGAAAATGCTAACTAGGTGCATTTCCATCAGCTGGTTGGGAGCGAATAAACCAGGCTACGGCAAGCGTAGTTACGTCACTAGCTGAGGTTACACATGGCTGTAATAAACAAGAAGTATGGGTTGCAAACCAGGAACAATCTGAGTAAAATAGACAGAGGTCCTCTGAAATGCGTTTCAAGCGGGCAGGTTGCTACCAGCCATCTCTCCGAGCATTATGAGAATAAAAAAACGCTGATCAGTCGTGAGTTAGGCCTACATGTTCAGAACATATTTGGCAAAAGTGTTTCGATCTCTCATTTAGCGCATTAACTCTTTTTCGACAAATGCAAAAACCACCTCAAGCAAGTTCAGTTCATTTCATTTCTTATTATCCTAAGTGGGTAACTTGACTTGCAGTTAGGTAAAAGATAAAACATACAAGCTTCAGATTAAACCCACAAATACACAAAAGATGCACACACAAAAATAAAATAAAATGTAACCAGTATATACAATACACTATAAATAGGCCTACATTAAAAACATAAAACAATCTCTAATTATGATGTTACCTGAGACGATTTAGCAGGGTTATTGCACAGGAAACGTAGGAGTTTTTGCTCCTTGAATCAGGGAACTCTATATCTATGACCTGAGTTACAAACTCAGAATGAAGAGGATGGTTTTTGCAGTTTCCATCAACCTTTACTAAAGCAATACTTTAAAATGCACATAAAAAACGTTGATGGAAACACGGCTACAGTTGGACAAAAGGAGCTGGCCTCTTTAATGGTTCACTTTAATGAACTGTAGGTTGTCTATCCAAATCTGGCTTGGATATCTGTTATCGCACTGGCAATTCCATTGAAAAGTGTGAACTGAAAAAGAGACTTCTCCGCCATGAACAGGGTAAACCATGCTGAGTGTGTTTTCACCCCATTACATTAGCATATGTCCTTTCCCTCATGAGCACTGATCTGACAAGAGACTGGGTAGTTTAATGCAACATTGTAGCAATACCATTTTGCTTGCTTTCACCTACACAGTCTTTTTTGAGTGGATACCATTATAAGCAAAGAGACAATTTCCCCTAGGCTTCAAAGGCTACGTTCAGACTGCAGGCCAAAGTGACCGATTTTTTGCCCATATGTGACTCAGATCTGATCTTTTTATGACAGTGTGAACAGGCCAAGTCACATGGAATCTGATCTTTTCCAGTTTAGCGACTTCCATATGTGGTCCAAATCTGATACAGATCGGATTTTTTTTAAATGCGACCGGAGTCTGGACACTCAGGTCGGAATTGATGTGACTTTGACGTCATTTCTACTGTAGACGGAGCCACTATGAACGAAAAAGCTCCACAAAAAGCCAGTATTATACATGTGACTCTCTTCATCCTCTACTCTGCGCACAGATTCCCTTTCTTACACCTGAAATCCACCGGACCGCGAGCTACGTACATGCTGCTTGTCCCAGTGGATGCAGTAGAGTGAGAGAGGGAGAGGGAGAAGTGAGTTGTGGGGCAGTTGCGTTGTCCAGCGCCAGAAACCGTAACGAAAAGAACAGAAAGTTGTGAACACTTCATAATTCGGGAGAAATGTGACCCGTGAGAGTCCAATGAAAAACGGGAGTCTCCCGCGAGCTCACCGGAGCTAACCTCTGTTGCTCTGTGTTTACTTCTTAAGCCTGCAACAGCGTGCTGCGTGTGACGTCGTGTTATTCTTCTGCGCATGCGGGTCACTTTCAGGTGGCGGACAGTTCAGACTGGAGTCTGAATTGACCATTAAGGCCTGCAGTCTGAACGTAGCCAAAGTGACATGTTTGGATCTCTTGGTTTATACAGCACAGTAGCCAGTCAAGTCTTATGTGAAGTGCAAAAACTTTGAAATTTCATTTCTTTTGTTGTTGTCGAAAAAACATGCATTCACTGCATTGTCAGATTCTTTGTAAGACCAGAATCAGAATCAGAAGGAGCTTTATTGCTAAGTAGTGTTTTACACATACGAGGAATTTGCTTTGGTGATAAGGTGCTACACGCAGACAAACTAGATAAAATAAAAATAGATGTAGAAATATATAAATATGGAATAGACAATGCAATGCAAGACTTGGCTACAGTCAAAGTTAAACTGGCACAGAAGAGGGAGACAGTCGAGGTAGGTGGTACGAAAACAGATGAGTGGCAGCTGGTAGCCTGACTCACACACACCTGTCTTCCCCCGTAAAAGGTTACTTGCCACCAGGCCTATCAACTTTTCTGGGGGAGACTCTGCTGTCCCCCTTCCCTGAAGGCTCTCATTGTTCCATCCAGCAAGGCCTTGATGTCACTGGTTATCCAAGGTGTATTGTTGTAAAGTTTCTCAGGGTGCTGGCAAGAGTAACGTGAAGTCTCCAGAGATCCCCGTGAAGGCACTGGGGTGTTGTGTTTGGACCTTGGCTGTGATGGAGTGGATGGCGTCTTGAGCCTGACCCACGTCGTACAACGGCAAACATAAACAGCAAACAACAATAGCACATGGAAACTTAAAATGGTTTATATAAATCTGTCAGGTTTCCATAATGATTAAGAGTGTAGCCTGAACCATTCGGGCATATTGCAGCTGCTGTAGACTATACATTACAGTGCGTCCTTTATAAGCCCCATTATGACTAAAACAGACTTCCTGTGGCAAGCTTCACAGCAGGACTCAGCTCTCTAACCACAGGAGCTTAAAAAGGTATCGTAAACCCAGGCAGGCATTTGCCAGGTGGCTCTATTAGGTTTAATGAAAAACATGGCTGTGTCATGTCTGT
The DNA here is from genome assembly GCF_021292245.1 of Micropterus dolomieu. NCBI lineage: Eukaryota > Metazoa > Chordata > Actinopteri > Centrarchiformes > Centrarchidae > Micropterus > Micropterus dolomieu. Next base: position 3,082,832 of record NC_060166.1, on the reverse strand, counting down.
GGCATTGACACCTTCTAATTGTCTTGTTGAGGCTGAGTAGGAAGGCCTACACATCAGGTTTGGGCATGATGAGATTTTCATAGCTAGGTTTCATCAGTAAAGTGCTGACAGGATTGGAGTGTTCCTGTAATGTAACCGACACACCACTTACGTAAAACTTGTTAGAGCTGCTATTGCTGGCCTTTTTCTCAGCAGGAACATACATTTGTACTTTGCTGTTTTCAACCAAACTACAGTAAATGTAAAGTTCCAGTGCTTTTCAGCTTGACCTGCTCATTAAGCCCATGAAAAAAATAGCAAGCTTTTTTAATAGCAGGAGAATCCAAACAACAGGCGCGCCTCACTCTCTCCTGCAGTGCCGCCGCTCGAGTTGCGCCAAATATGACATCCAGACATTTTATCAAATGAGAATAGGCCTATAAAAGTTATATCTGTCACAGGGCACAGCCCCTCAGACCTGTAGACCGTCATCCTCCCTTCCTGTTTTAACCTGATGGTATGATCTCTGTCATCACACGGAGGTCAGTCAGTGTGTGAGTGTGCGTAGAAAAAATGCACAGGAGAACAAGAGAAAGAGAAAAGGCAGGAGAAAAGTGCCGTTAAATGCTGTAACATTACAGATATCTTCATGATTAAGGGACATGGTGGTGGTTAAAAAAGTAAATAACATTAACTACTAGCAGGGCGGTGCTTATGTCACAGCACATCGTCATATCACAACTAGGCTACCTTGTCAGTTTAGTTTTTATCTTTTCAATTCATCTTTTACACCCATGAAGCACTTTTATTATATACAATAAGAAGCTACTCTTTTATGTGTTTATCTTAATAGACAACATGTTTTCAAAAAAGGGAGCTTTACACACAACCTTATCAGAGCTTATCAGAGATTTTCCAACGACAAAATGTGGCTAGTGAAAATGCTGTGTGGCTTGTAACTTTGGAAAACCACTAACCACATTGGCTAGTGAGCAAAAAAGTTAATGTCAAGCCCTGAATATAAAAAAGAATGCCACTGCACTGTACATAATACACTCTCTGAAAGAAGGGTACCAGGGGGACCAAAGAGACAACCTTCAGCTTCAAGCTACTGGACAGTTTTATCAAAAATATACTGGACTGAAGAACCAAATGTTTTATGAATGAATGAATTTGCTTTATAACCTGTGAAAGAAATGGACATCTACAAACCATTTTGCATGTTTCTTGGCTGAAACATCCAGATATCTGGAAGCTTTCATTTATAAACCCAAAATAATATCACTACTGGGCACAGAGAGAAAAACCTTAATTAAGTGTACAGATGTACGGATCTACTTTGCCAGATCGGTGTTGACGCTGACCAGAGGCTATTTTTGGAACCACATATGGCGATGCAACGGGATGCCATTCATGTGAAGTACGCCTCCAACAGATTCATCATTCGGATCATTCCTGAGTTTAGGTATTGAAATTAATACTGGAAGTGAAATAGTCAAATCAATGCATTTTACGAGTCCTATGAGGACAAACTGAATAACCTAAAAGGGGACTATTTTGCATTTTAATTATGTGTGCAAGTTCAACAATATTGGTTTGCCAACTATACTGAAAGTCCAACATGAAACAATAGAAATATGCATTTTCAAATCTATTTGTGCAGATAGAAATAGAGTAAAAACCACAGCTGTGTGACCGGGCCAGGCGAGTGTGCTCCTGCAGACACTGGTAATGATCCTAACTGTAGTGTTCAGACCTCTGAAGAAAAGGTAACCTGTGGTACGCAAACAGCAGTGAATGATGAAAGTGAAGTAAATCGAGGTAGAGTAGTTCTCTGCTTGTGTTTAGTATGCATGGCCACATTCCTGGCTGTGGCATGGCAGCAGAGTGTTGATTTAGATCAAAGCTCTCTGCTGAGCTCAATTCAGTCACTTATTCACAACTGCAGAGCTTGCATCCTAAAAGCCTGTGTGCCCTGATCTCTGCTGAAGGATGAACACTTCTTTTGTTTCAGCTCAGCGTAGTTGGCCTTGAGTGTAGTGAAGCTCATATTTCACAGCCACACCACCCACTCTGTTTGCTCTTTTTGTTTTGACAGAATCACTGTTGCTGTGCTGCTTGTCTGCAAGCTCAGACTAACTTCACACTATGTGATATTGCTTTTTATATTTCTTAATGCCAGTGTTCCGACATGAAAGTCGTTGGGGGGTGACTGCAAGGAGAATGGAAAGGCTGCATTAGAAAGATGCTGTGCACCACAGAGGGTGGTGAAAACTGCCCAACAAACAGTGACAAAAGCAGAGTAGTAGGTCTCGAGACTCCAGCCAACAGCTTCTCTGACACATAATGGACAGCTGACACATGTCCAGTCCAGTCAGGCTCCCAGGTTAAATATTCACACCAAATACCTCAGAGGACTAAACCCAACAATCAGTGCCCCCTCTGCAGCTCTCAGTCAGCCTCACACTGGGCTGCAGGCCTGCCTATCACACACAGCATGCACTGCAGGATAAACACTGCAGAGAGTTATATCTGTCACAGGGCCAGTGCAGTTTAACCCGCACTTGATGAGGTCAAATGTTTAAACATTTGAAGCTTTTTTCCATTAAAATCCTGACATTCCTGTTGTTCATATTTCAGCAACTTGCATACCAATGATAAAGCCAATTTGAGATAAAATGATCCAGATAATAGCCGTCAGCCCTGATGTTTTATTGAATCTTCAGACTATTTACTCTCATAAAAAGTTTATTGTTGGGGGCTGCACAGACAGCCAAGATACTACCACCAAACCAGAGAGAGACATTCAGAGTAGAGTTATTAATAACAATAGTTATAGTAATAATAATAATAATAATTACAGCTGCAAGCAGGTTGAATGAGCCCTCGCCCCCTTGCGCACCTCAGGTGGAGCGACAGCTGGGGTCTCTACATGGCAGGCCTGCTCACTAGGCTCTGAAGAAGAAACACAGCACATATTACACATGTGAAGTTTGGAATTTCTTTGTGGTTGATGTAAGTTACTAATTCAATTCAAATTTGCTGACTTCCTGTTGGTTGGTTTATGGTATAGCTCTCAAAAAACAGCTTCCTGTTTAATTGCAAATAATTACTCATCAAGGCAACAGCATTTGATAAGAACTTTGAGATGGATGTGGTCAACCTGCTATGAGGAGCATATAATTCACATTTTTTTCCGCTAAAGTGCTAAGTGGGGTAAAAATATGAATTAGTCATAAGAAATAAAGTTTGAAACATGTTCTTTCCAGATGCCAGGAAGTGATGCTATCACTATGACTGGATATTGACATGTAAGTCTCTTAGGGGTTTACTTGTGAATTTTGGGACAGATCTGACCATGTCTAGTCTATTTACATGCTACTTCCTTTTTCATGGAGAAAAATCAATTCAACGCCACACCACATACATGCCATTTGATCAAACAAAAAAAGCTTCGCAATTTAATATCGGAAGGTTCTTAAGATGGTGCTATCCACATTTGAAGTTGATCGGGTGAAGCTCTAGGAGGAGTTTGTTAAAGTGCGAAGTCTGTCAACGGGTTAAATAATTCAAAATGGCCGACTTCCTGTTGGGTTTAGGGTATGGCTCCAAGAAACTTATTTTTAAGTCTAGAGATGATACATCGGTCTCTCACATTTCATACAGCTAGGTAAAACTTCTGTAGGGGCTGCTTTGTTGAAATTTTTTTGGGGAACTATTGAGCCAGTTTGCCACAACCACGCCCCAAAACCATATCAGCCAATACAAAACAACCCTTCTGAAGAGTTTCTAAGTTTCGTGAGGCTTTGGCTATCCCTTGCCATGTGACAGCTTAAGGCTTTAGGGGGCGCTTTAGAGCCGACGTGCAACCCTCAATCAAATTAAAACATTACCAGTTAGAGTCTGGCTGCAAAGTTTCATGGCTCTTTGAGCATCCTAAAGGCCTCAAATATCTGTTTAAATCACTGCAGAACATTGGATTTCCCACCAGACAGGGGGGTGTGTGCAAATTTTCATGAGGATTCGAGTATCCTAAGACCCTCAAAAATGTTTTTAAAGGTTAAGTGTGTAAGATTTAGTGGTAACTAGCAGCGAGGTTGCAAATTGCAACCAACTGTCTAGTCTACCCCTCCTGACCCCCCTCTGTCAAAGAGCGTAAGATACCTATGGTGGCTGACACAGGACATGTGTCGTCATCTGAGACAGCAGACGTCATCTGAGTAGCCAGTCAAGAAATTAGGTTTCTTTAGATAGATATAATAAGAAAGTGGCACTCCCAAATGCCGATTAGTTGACCATCAGCATGTGAATGTTAATTTCTGTTTTTGATGGCAGAGGCACCTTGGTCTCTGAGTGTGAATGGGTGAATGTGATGTAGTGTAAAAGTGCTTTGAGTGGTCGGAAAACGGCTCTATAGAAGTACAGACCATTCACCATATCAGGTCATAACTCAGTCAGTTGCTGTGCAGCTGACTTAGTCCAAAATGGGCAAGCAGGCAATGGAAACAGGCTCAGCAGCATCCAGCACCACGGCCAAACCAGGACCAAACACAGCCAGGTGATTTACAGTGCCTCCCACCAGGACTCTCACTCCGGGGATGACAAAGACACGGCGGGTTCAGGCGGGGACAGGAGAGGCAATAAACAGGAGAGGAGGGAGAGGGAGGTCCGACATCAGAGAGACAGCGTGTAGAGCCAGAAGATTTTAACATCAAACTTACTGAAAGGTTTATTTCTACCAAACCAGAACTGGTGGTTCTGGAATAATGAAAAGACTAAACAAGACAGTTTGGTGAGTTTTACTTTGTTTGTCGAGTTTGAGCTATGCTATCAGACTCTAAGTACAAAGTGGTATTACATCACAGGATGGGCAAGATTTAAAATGTTTACATTGCCTGGAGTGATTAACCAGCAGTTTGCCATTACAAATATAAGCAGATGAATATGTAGCTATTATCAATAAATATGCTAAAACCAAATTCCTGTCACTTGTCCTGTCAAAAAAGCCTCTCTGCTCTGCATACATACATGATTGGTGGCTTAGTGGAGCATTTTTGAGACAGAGGCCAGCCCAGCCAGGCTGACTGTCAGCCCTGCTCTTCTGCTCTGCTGGGAACCTCTCAGTTGCTAAGTGCCTGTTTTAACATCCATGACAAGCTGGAGAGCCAGGACACACCGCAGCACCGTGTCAATATTCATGCAGTGCTGAATGAACTGACATTTACAATGTGATGAAACATAAAAGCGCTGCAAAGTGATGCTCACACTCATATACAGAAGAATAAACCCACAGTGCCCTGCTCTCATTTCTAACCCCTCACGCCATTTCACAAACAGTTTTTTCTTCAGTTTCATATGGTTGAAGCACAGTAATAGATACCTCTTTTCCACACACAGTGAAACTCATTGGGTACAGGTCCATATCAGAGGTGAATGGAGGTCAGAGGTTACGGCTCCTTCTTATCACACAGCTACCAGCCAGGGCTACTTTGGCACACGGTATCCTCTAGAATGGATTGGAAACAGCTTCTATGAAGTGAGGCGAGGACCCACCACTAGGTGTTAGCTACAATTTGGGGCCAATTTTTCATGTTTCTTAAATATCTTATTTATATGCTCTGCCCCGCTCCCTCCAGCAACAGTAATCTGTCACCATCAGTCAGGAGGCAACGGGACTTTCTGTTCATCATCACATTCCTCCTGCTGGCCTGCCCTCCTCTGTTAGATCTAATGCTCCCTGTTCTGATGGACAGCGAAGCATCAAATCAGGGGCGAGAGAGCATCTCACGCACAGTGCTGAGGGAGGAGAGTCATCAGGATAGAGTGAGTGTGGGGGAGACTGCCAGGAGGGGTGAAGTAGGGAGATAAGGGTAAAACATAACTTTGAGCACCAGTAGCACCAGACAGAAATGTAATTAGTGTTTTTAATTAGTGTCTAATTCTCCTGTTTCCACTCGCTCACTCATCGTCAATCACTTTTCCTGTGTACAGGGTCGCTTGTTTCCTGTTTTATTTTATTTATTTGGATCCCAATTAGCCACTACCAAGGTAGCAACTACTCACTGATGTGTTGTGATAAAAACAATGACAGACATTAATTAGGCTATTTTACTTCAAACTTTAAATGTTTCCAATATGGATTTATTTCAATAGAGTAATGCAGTATGATAATCAAATGTACTTCTGCATCGGTGTGGGCCAAAGAAAACACCTGAAAGGAATCACAGACTACAGACAGTCACAGATCGTCTGTACTGTTAGTTTCAGCAGGTTTCTCGCTCCTATGTGGCTGTTAAATAAACAGAAAATATGAAATGGCCGAACGTTAGATGACACACGGTGTAACGTTACGTTACCATGACAGCAGCGGGGCAGAAATTACTTTTAACATGAGGACAATGAAGAAATACTTTACATTTTTGTCCTCGTGCTGATAATGTGCCGTGCTTGTGTGGAGACAGAAAGTAAACAGGATTTGCGGTGCTGCCGTCAGTGCTCCGGGATACTTTCGCTTCACGTGTTCATGCTGCTTCTTGATTCGTGGACAGTGAACCTATTTCCAATTCACAGAGCTCACGGAGCAGCAAGTTGTTGAGTGTCTGTCTAAAACACTCCCAAACTTTAGACTCTCGATGAGGTCTTGTAGCTGGAGCTTGTCCAGGGGAATCCCTGCTAACACCAGATGCAGAGATGCTTCAACACATGTAACGCGAGTCGACGTATTTACGTAATCGATTACGTTGACTATGTCACCGACTCGCCCCCGTCATACTATGAATGTGTAGGTTTTATATTTTGGCTGCCTAAAAAAGTATAGAGAGTATTTTTTCTGTGGAAAAGACTATCGAGTTTTTAAGGCTCCATACATAAGCAAATTAAACCATGTCTGATAGCTTTTTCTCTTCTCTGACAGAGCTACGGAGACGAAAAGGGGGCAGGAGGACACACACAAAGGCCCCATCCACACTACTGTATTTTCGTTTTAAAACAGATACCTTTATTTTGTACTGTGCAAATAACACTTAACCTTAACCTACTCTATGTATTAGGGGTGGGAGAAATAAACAATTCTTAAATGCATCGCGATGCTGACGTGGAAGATTATGAATCAATTAACAAATGTCTTAAAATCGATTATTTAAATATTAATTGATAATGTAATGTTGACAGAACGCAAAAGGCGGAACTCGCGGAAGTGCAGCGCCCAGACCGTATTTGGAGCGCACACAACAGAGACCAGGGTTCCCCTGTATTCAGCACACCACCGCAGTGGAATGAATAATTAACCACCCTACTAAAATGTCACACAATCATCAATATCAATGCGCAAGTAATGATTTTAATTCGCACACTGCAAGAATGGTGACACTCGACGCTCGGCAGCTCTCTGTGTATCCTGTGTGAGGCCGAGCAAATGAGACAGAGCGAGCAGCAGAACATGGCGGTGAAAGTTAGCATGAAATATATTAGCAGGTCGCTGTGTGTTCGATAATAAAAGTCTGTAGTTTTTCCCCAACTGCTGGAACCCAGGCATTCAATCCTGCATGACTTTTTGTTGTTCTGTAACTATGTGTAAAGCGTCCTCCGGTCCCGTGAAAGGCGCTAAAAATATTAATTTATTTATGTAACGTTAGCTTAATTAGTAATGAAGTAATATTAATTATCAGCAGTATGTCATTACTAACTAACCTACTAGTCAAGGGGTGGAAAACATCTGGTACAAGTTTAGACTAAACTGGTGTACAGCTCTGTCCTGTACACATACTGTACATCCTGATAATTATTTTTCAGTTTTCAGAGGAGTCTGACAACTGGCTGTTAAAGAAATGAGGGACCATGGAGCTGAGGTCAATGAGGTAAATTAGGGATGCAAACTAGTCCTGTAAAGCTAATACGGGATGTTTCTTTAGGATTTTAATGCGCAAATGAAATGCTTAGTAATTATCCAGGGATCCTGTATAGAAAAAATGATGCATCAAGATGCATCGATAATCGTTTTATAATGGAATTGCAGCTCTCTGAATCGTAATCGAATCGTGAGGTGCCCAGAGATTTCCACCCCTACTGTGTATGTCGCCATATTTACTTTGCGATGTTTGTTTTCTGCCGCCCCAACTGCTTTTAACTCCCGCTTTACAGTCCCAGCTCATTATTGGTCCATGCAAAATAAAATCTGGTGTGGTTCTTTGTCTGCATTACTTTATTCTTTGCCCAAATCTTCTGTAACTACGGAGTAGACCATCTGCTTCATGTTTACACCGGCACGTGCATGCCCGTGTACGTGAACAGCCACTAGATGTGCGTTTTCAGTCGTTTTAGTATACCTGTAGATGGAGATCAACTCTGATACACAGCTAAAACGCTGGTGTGAACAGAGTCATATTTGTTTTAATTCTCCATTTTTAATCTAAAATGTAGTAGTGTAGTGAACTCAAAAACCCCCACCACACACACAAAATCCTATAGACAAATGGTCAGAATGACACACAAACTCAGACCCTCAACCGCACAGACCTCTTTCATGTCTGTTGTGCGCATCATGCACATGCACAGGATACATGCACGTGCTGTGCTGTATCCTAGATACTACTCAGGCCAATCCTACAAATCATGATTTTGACGGGCATCTGGAGTGATACATCATAAATTGAGACTTAAACCTATTACAGGTCTATCACTATCCTTCCTCCACTTCCAATGACTCCGACTAGACTCACTCACCTAGATTGTGTTAGCCACCAGCTTCAGCCATCATGTTAGCTAGATGTGACAGGCTAAATCTTCAAATCCAATGTCCAAATCAAAGTTCCCTCCTGAGGTGGTAGCTTAGACCAGTTGTTAATCTGCTGGGACTGTTGGGGGGAGTGCAGCCAATAAATGCTTCCAAATAGACTTCCATTTCTATTATCTACATATGTTCTTCACTTTGCAATGTTATTCCGCAAGAATCTCTCTAAGAAATTGCCAATTTATCCAATTCAAAAAGTCCTGCTCTTGCTCCGATATCTTCTTTTCTTCCTCCTGAATGTGTCCCCAAGCCTCAGACCAGCCATCACAGCTGCTGCTCCTATCCTACCAGACATATTATTAGCAAGATTCTAACCTATGCCTGCAGATCAGCTCACTAAATCAAATCAGAATGTATCATATTCCTTTGTCATCTTGACTTCTACCATGCTTAAGACTCTATACTTCAGTGGGCTGTCAGAGCCAGTTAGAAACATGCTGGGAAACATACTGACAAAATACACACTGATGTGATCAGATCACATGTGTGCCTGCTGATATATTTTGTGTAAACTATCAAGAGGGGGGAAGTCAACAGAAATACCCAACAACATAGGAATATGAAGGATTGAAAAAGAATCAGGATGTTGTCATCAGGCTGAACTGTACTGTTGTTGAGCAGCAAAGGTGTTGGCTGAATGACTTTTCATTTAATCACTTGTCTGTGTTCTTGATTTAGAACAACAGGAAGGACCATTTGTGATGATCTCTGTGTAATGTTAGTTGTTTCAATTTGCTCAAAAAGTTAGAATTGATAACACGTGTAAAACCAAAGCTTTGAAGGCAACATTCAAGCAACCAACAAAGAATAAGTCTGAGTAGAAGCTGGAAACTGGACAACAGAAAGAAGCTAAATCCTGACTACAACAGTATCACTAGAACACACTGGGAGACTGGATGTAGGTTGGGAGCCACCCATCTCCAGGAAGAGTAGGTGGTTGTTTTTAGAAATTCGAGAAAACTGCTAAAATAATATGTAGGTTCCAGCCAAAGTCTCACACCATTCCTCATATACATAAAAACTTTGAAAAACTGAAAGATAACACCTCTGATTCTAACCCGCAAAGTCCACTGAATCCGCCTGCGACATGTTACAGCTGTGCAGCAATTGTCGGAACTAATCGCGGCCATTCTAGTCACTGCTTGTGAGTCCACCACACGCGGCCGCAGCGTGTCCCAGACGCTGCTCTCCGCTCCACAGTGAATAGGTAGCCAGTCTGTTTTTGACAAATGCCAGATAGGAAGTGGGATACTTAGTTTTGATAAAGGGAAATTTGCACCTGCATCCACATAAAGTATATCGTTTAAATACCTTGGCTTGGGTGGCTTGGGAAGATATTCAGCAAAGTTCAGGTGTCCACGAATATTCTTTGGGTGCCCACATGTCTCTAAGATAACACTCTCCTGAGTGCTACAGGCACACACACCTAGAGTCACCTCAGCTACATACCATACCTAGTCTCTAGTGGTGTGTGTAACTCTGGTAGTTTTTCAATGTAAATGTAAATGCTCCGTATTTGTATATCGCCTTTCTAGTCTTTTCGACCACTCAAAGCGCTTTTACCATTCACCAGTCATACACTGGAAACTAACATTCACATACATTCATACACTGGTGGAACAGCCGCCAGGGGCAAATCGGGGTTCAGTATCTTGTCCAAGGACACTTCGACACGCAACCAAGGGGAGCCAGGGATTGAACCGCCGACCTTCCGATTAACGGCCAACCCGCTTTATCCCCTGAGCCACAGCCACCCCTAGTCAAGTCAGCTGTTAGACAAAAAGTGAGAGGAATGGTGCAGAACGAAGGAGAGAGGAGTGCTTTTTATAGTATTCCCATTAGGCCTACTGTGTCACACTCAGAGATGCAAATGACATTATCGTCCGTTGAAAACTTTGTGCGACCAGCAAAAAAGCTTTCAACCACGAACAATTCTACATCTAATTTATTAAAACATTTGCTAAAGCAGCACAGCAATGTTAGCCTATACTAAGAAACTCCCCCAAACACATAGATATACGGTTTATGAATGTGCGATGTACTGTGAGGTAGGGCTGACCCCGAATAGTTGAAGATTCAAGGCTTCGATGAGCGGAGCCTGTGTCCAACCAGAGAGGGGAACACTTTGGATCACTGCTACACCAAAGTAAAGTGCAATTTATACTTCTGCGTCAAATAATTCGGTCGGTAACATTTGAAAAGGCTACACCAGCCGCAAATATACAATTTTACCCCCATTTACGTTAGCGGAGCACTAAACCGGAAGTTAGCCTGCTCGGCCGGCAAAAGTCAACACAGTGGATGTTGTAGTGCTACTGCCGACTAGCGTTTGGGGATGTAATTGCAGAATAACGGACACACCTACACACAAGTATAAATGCATGCCTACGTGTGTAGCCTACGGTGTAGGGATGCACGTAGACCCTACGCAGGAGTATAAATGGGCCTTAAGCAGTGCCTATCATGCCCTCCCCTCTGGGACACTCTGATCACGTCATGGTGCTCTTGATTCCTGCATTCAGGCAGAAATTAAAACTCTGTAAACCTGTGGTGAGGACATCAAAGAAGTTGACCATTGATGCTGTAGAGGACCTTCAGGCGTGTTTGGACTGCACTGACTGGGATGTTTTCAGGACTGCTACCAACAGTCTGGATGAGTTTACTGATGCTGTGACGTCCTACATCAGCTTCTGTGAGGACAGCTGTATACCAACACGGACCAGCTGTATACCAACACGGACCAGGGTGAGTTATAACAATGACAAACCCTGGTTTACAGCCAAACTCAGACAGCTAAGGTTGGAAAAGGAGAAGGCATTTAATAGTGGAGACAGGCCCGGGTGCAGGGCATTAAAGTACAGGTTTTGCAAGGAGGTGCGAGAAACTAAACAACTGTACTCAGAGAGACTACAACACCAGTTCTTTGCAACCGCCACTTCTGTCTGGAGGGGGTTCAGAGAGATCACTATCTACAAACCCAAAGCCCCCCACTCCATCAACGACTGTCGTCTGGCAAATGAGCTGAACCCATCCCCTGGACGTCATGCCCCGCGCCTCCTCTGCTCAGTTCCAGTCCCATTCCACAGAGCCAACAGGTCTGTAGACGATGCAGTAAGCTCTTCACTTCATCCTCTAGCACCTGGACTCCCCAGGAACCTACGCCAGGATCCTTTTTGTGGATTTCAGCTCTGCTTTCAACACCATCATCCCAGCCCTGCTGCAGGACAAGCTCTCCCAGCTGAACGTGCCTGACTCCACCTGCAGGTGGATCACTGACTTCCTGTCGGGCAGGAAGCAGCACGTGAAGATGGGAAAACATGTCTCTGACTCCAGGACAATCAGCACTTGTTCCCTTCAAGGCTGCGTTCTTTCCCCTCTGCTGTTCTCCCAGCCTCACTCTTCCCCATCATCCTGCGTGACTCCCCTGTCGCCACTGTGGACTTCTTCTGCTTCCTGGGTACCATCATCTCCCTGGACCTCAAGTGGGAGCTGAACATCACCTCCATCATCAAGAAGGCCCAGCAGAGGATGTACTTCCTGCGGCAGCTGAAGAAGTTCAGCCTGCCAAAGACAATGATGGTGCACTTCTACACCACCATCATTGAGTCCATCCTCACCTCCTCCATCACCATCTGGTACGCTGCTGCCACTGCCAGGGACAAAGGCATGCTGCAGCGTATCATTCGCTCTGCAGAGAAGGTGTTTGGCTGCAATCTTCCATCACTTCTGGACCTGTACGCCTCCAGGACTCTGAGGCGAGCAGGAAAGATTGTAGCTGACTCCTCCCACCCTGGACACAAACTGTTTCAGACTCTTCCCTCTGGCAAGAGGCTGTGGTCCATCAGGACCAAAACCTTTCGCCCCAAAAACAGCTTCTACCTGTCTGCAGCTAGCCTCATCAACAAGGCCCGGGTCCCCCACTGACTTCACCCCTTTTCAAATAATAAAAATGTCTCTGCACGTGTAAATATTATTTCATTTGATATCATGCACAAACCTGGCACATTGCACATATTTGTTGTTAATTGTTAATCATTTTATAAATATTTTTATATTTGTCAATTTATATATTTATGGAATTATGCTCATGTAAATATCTGCCACATTGTTCTTTCTCTGCAAATAGTTGTATTATTTTTCTTTGTTCTTTTATCATTCTTATATAACTTGCATCTGTTTATTCCATATTTATATATTTCTACATCTATTTATGTCAACTGTATGTTTGTCTACGTGTAGCACCTTATCACCAAAGCAAATTCCTTGCAAATTCCACGTGTAAAAACTACTTAAAGCTCTTTCTGATTCTGATAACGGCACCACCTATGGGCATATTAGGGTGAACTTTGGTCCCTAGAGTCAGGAGACCATCCTGAAGAATTCGGTTGAAGTTTCATGTCAATGGAACTTGTGGTTATAGAGGAGCAGATAATTGCTGTTACATAGCGCAACATAGGAGCTAATAGCACCAAAGGGAGGCATGCCACATAATTCTCTTGGTGTCGATTGACCAATCCAAACCTAAGATATTACATCACTTCCTGTTTTGTGCGTTTTGCATAAACAGTTGTTCACTTAAAAATCATGGTCCATGCCAAGTTTGGTGCCGATGGGACTTCACGCTTCAGAGAAGTTAATTAAAATAGGTTCAGTTTTTGCAATTTTGCAGAAAAGAATTATAGATGTAAATGGGCGTGGCTTACCAGGAGATTCTTGATCATGGATATAAGGTTTTTTGATATGTGCCTTTGTATGCTAGAGTTCCAAGCCCAGACGCATTGAATTTGCTTGTAGCACCCATAGAGGGTGAAGTGTGCGAATTTTTGCGCCTAAGTTACTGTCTGAGGTCTGAACCTACCCTATGAGTGTCTGTAGCACTTACCGTCTGGGCTGCTGTGTCACTTTTATGCACGGAAGAATAAAAAACCCAAAAAACCCTAATAAAACTAATAACATTACAATAGGTTTAACAGCCCTGCTGGTACTGGCTGCTGGTACTGGCCATTCGGTCTTGAAACCCTAATAATAAAAAATACAGTCTGCATATCATCTCTAATTCCTGGTTCTTATAATTTTAAGTTTAAAGTTTTAACTTACTCTTTTTTAGCAAATATCTCCTTCCCTCTTGCTCATGTTGACTGTGAGTGAAATGTAATCTGCGTAAAGCAGTAGGCATACATTGTTGGGGAATTGGGAATTGTTGGGTCTCTGTAAATAATATTAAACAGAGTACAGTATAGACCTGCTCTATATAAAAAGTGCAATGACATGACCTTTTTTATGAATTGGTGCTATTTAAATAAAACTCAACTTGAATACATTTGAAATAACAAACCTGGATTTTAATATTTACCCATCCAGGTAAAACTCCTGAATTCAGAGTGAAAACAAATACCATGCCTATTGTAAAAAGATAATAAAAATGTACAAATAAAATAATAAACTCTATATTGATGTCAAATATTGATGTATCTCTACAATAACTAATCCTCAATGTCACCAGTGTTAGCTTATGACAATTAAAACATTTTATAATTATAATGAAATGACAGGGTAACTATCAGCTAGCTAAAGTCAGATGGATAATTTTAAGTTAAAGAAATACTAATTACAAAACTCTGAAGGAAGGAAAGTTTAGTGTATTAAAGAAGCTAGATCTACTGACATTAACCTACAGTATCTCTCTAGCGTGTGATACACTGGACTGGAGCAGCTGCCGCTGAGAACATCATCAGGTCTGAGATGCTGCAGTGTTTTCAGTTCGGCTGACTAATGTTCATTATTGTTCCAGTAAAGTGGATTCATTTCTGAAATGAGCTGCTGAACAGGCTGTCTGTCACTTTTAAGGTTGGGGTGGGGGTCGTGTAGGTGGTTTAAAGTAATAGTAACGTAGTGAGTAACATAACTAGTTTCTTTTAATACCCAGTATTTAGTAATGTAATATTACTTTTCAAAGGAGTAAAAAGTAACTTTACAATTTCAGAGTAACTTGCCCAACACTGCAGCTAGATATGCCGTATAAACTGATGTGCCGCAAAGACAGAGTACTGCTTTCTGCCCCCTAGTTGCGCGCACATCTCTGTGATGACGTTGCACAGAAACCCGTTTATGTGTAAGAGAGAAAGGCAGACCGAGTGAGAGCGAGAGAGAGAGACCGGAGGAGAGGGATAGGAACTCGGTCTGCAGTGTTGTTCAACTAACTGCCTGTCAGACACTCAAAAACCATGGTTACCATCAGGCTGCATATGTGAATGTGTCTGTGTGTGTGAGTGTGTGTAATTGCACTAAAAAGAGCAGGACAAAGTGAAAGGGGGGCAGTGAAATGTGAATGAGGGCATTGGGATGTGAAAAACAGCTTCCAGCCTGATGAATCCATTCAGACAAAGACAGAGGCAGAGACATAGAGAGGCTGCAGGAGGAACTTCAGGGGTCAAACACTCACATTTAAATATAAATGGACATGGATGACCCAGCAGCTCAGTGCTGTGTGTGTGTGTGTGTGTGTGTGTGTGTGTGTGTGTGTGTGTGTGTGTGTGTGTGTCTCCCTGACAGTAATTCTCCTTACATGTGTTGATTCATTCCCAGGTTCCATCACACAGTGTTGTTCATTTTGTCCATCAGCAATGACAGGCACATGTCCTCTGGAGAAGCTCTTTTGCTTCAAACATCAGTTCAAACAGTCAGTGGACTGTTGCCATGTGGTTACTGGTCACAACTGCCTTCCACTACATATGTTCATTTACTACAAATTTGCTTTTGACAGCACTTCCAGTCCAGAAAGCAAAGTCATAGGGAGGGAGTCTGGGTGGATGCCTGGGTGTACAAGGCACAGGACACCAGATTGCAAGATTCACTTTCTCTATCCCACATGGTTAAAGATTTAGCCCTAACTAGTGCAGTGCCCAGGTTCATTCATGTGATGCCACTTGCGCTTTTAGACACCCTAGCCTTTTTTATACTCCCACGCTGTTGCAGAGACCCGCCCGTGCAAGCTGCTCCGCTTTGCCCCTGTGAGCGTACCCCACCCTTGCTACTGCAGAGCGGAGCAGCATAAGCCCCGCCCATGCAAGCCATTTGCTCTGCACTGTTCTCTAGTATATTAATTCTGAATGTGTCACGTGTCCAAAGGTGCATCAGCCCACCGGGCATTTGATTACCAGTTCGAGCCTGCTTCTTTGAGTGAATGACCGCTCTACCACCCTGAGCCATAGCCGCCTTATCATGACAGTATGTACAGTTCATGAGGATCCCAAGTACCCACTTGTCCTGAAAGAAGCATTGCTGACGTTCTGGATGTGGGCGGGGCTGGATGTCCTACACCGCCTTCCTGCAGGCTGCAGCCAGTACTATATGGGGAGATGGGGAGATGGGAGTTTGGGGCGGCAGCACATTTCTGCCGTGATGCCCACTGACAGTACTAAATCACACGCTCATTTTTGTGACAGGCCGAGTCACTGTAGATCAATTACAGGGCTTTTACACAAATCTGAAGGATTGGTTGACTGGCCCTATTTCAGTCAGAGTAGCAGTTAATGGAACAAAAAGCTTTGTGTGGGTGTGTATGTGGTGTATGTGTTGTCCAGACACTGCCAAGAGCCAAGTCAAGCACATAGTAGAGGATGTACAGCAGTGGTCGGCAATAGGTAGTTGTGATTGGATTCCCCTCATTTTTCTCAGGGAAATGAAAATAAGCGTCCATAGATTTATGAATGCGGATCAAACGCCGGGACACACACACACACACTGCAGCACATGCTTTATTGTGAGCATGTGAAAAAGTGTCTTTATAATCAATTTGTTTAACAAAGGAGAAAAAAATATCCACAGTTATTTGAGATCAATCATACAACCCTCCCAACGGGAATCCTGCTCCTCTGACTGAGCTAAATGTACACATAGGTGATTAAGGATTTGAAATAATTTGACTATGTTCTGGCCTGCCATGTAAGGGCTTGAACAAAATTTAGCCCGATGCCAGACTTATTTGGCGACCCCTGATGTACAGAATCTAATAATAGGTAATTACTGTTATCAGAGCACGGCCATGCTGAGGTCACTTCTCCAGTCCCAGGAGCCTGTTTAGAGCTGTAATCGGGTCTCATCCACACACACACACACATACGCACTCCTTGTAGTAATCCATCACACCTGTAGTTATGTAGTACAGCAGCAGCAAACCTCATGCTGCTTGAGTCTGCAGGGAGATGAGGAAGAAGAGGACACACTGAGGAGAGGTGCAAAGTGATGCAAGGTAACTGAAAACTTACCAGCACCTGTTAACATCAGCCAAACCCCTGCTTCACATTCGCACGGCTCTACACACACAAAGAAAACGGCAGGTCTTGGGTGTGCAACCAACAACCTCCTCTCTGATCTCTGGGCAGCTGCTGTCCCACATGATCACATCCAAAGTGAAAAGAAAGGACATCACAGGCTTCAGGCTACACAGCCACAGCGGCAGGCTGCAGGGCTGCACAGATTCATGACTCACTCAAAGTACTCCCAAAAGATCCAAACAACCAAATTCATCAGGAAAATAAAAGTATGGACTGCTCAAATAAAGCAGAGTATTCCTTCTACTCAGCCGCTGTAGTATGTCTGTGGAAAAGATAGTAACTTAGTAGTATACTGTATCTCCCAGCAATACTTGCATATAGTTATGAAGATGTCGTTTGATGGCATTTCTCACACGGCAAACTCAATTAAAACTAGACAGTGCAATTTCTGGAGAAATTGTGGTGTGAATGCTGGCTGCTGAAGGCTGGCGCTAAACTGGATTACTAACCTTAAACTTTGTATCATTTTGAATGATTCAAAGTTTTCAAAAATAAATTTCTGGGTTACAGCCCCAGAATGCAAGCTCTCATTTCAGCCTCTGTCTGAAACAAGCTGTAGATGCTCCTGTCTCTTTAAGACCCCTACCCCTCCAAAAGCCCACTTTGTTCTGATTGGCCAAGACCCTGAAGCAGGATGATTATGCTGCCGAGTGGTACAGACAGACTGAGCGTTGGAGTTGCCAGGTGTGTGTGTGCGCGCATTGTGTCTGTCAGTGTATTAATGTGTGTGTGTATGTGTTCAGTGAAGAGGACACAAACAGGTGTTCAGAAAATAGCTTAACTTCAGTCCACCAATCAGAACAGAGGACCCAGTCCTTTGATGTTTAATCAGCTAACTTATGTCACCAAGGTAACCAGCTCTACAATAGAGACAGACAGGAAAATCCTTTCTGTCAAACAAACCTCCATTGAGATAAAACTATAGGTTGTATCAGCATAAAACTTCCACAGCGACAGTGAACAAATCATAAAATATATCAAAACGCTGAATACATCATTAATAGATTAACTTCTTGTGACCAATTTACTGTTTAAATCAAGTCTGTAGGAGGATTTCGACAGTCTCTCCATTCAGTTAGAATGGGAAAATTTTCCTGGAAAAAAGTATTCAAAAGTAATAACACCCCATTCCCCATTGAGCCGGACAACTTGGAGTTTGAACGGAGTTTCTACGTCAAAAGCTGTGGGACTAGTAGGACTAAGAATAATACGAAATAATAAAGGTTAGCATAATAAAGGTTAGCAATAACATAGGATGTGAATGCTTGCAGCATTCACACCCAATGAACTTGAGACACAAAATGTCATCTTAGTAGAAAACCACTGCATGAATGAAAACTGTGTGAGCAGTATTGGGGTGATAATAATTTGCTGGCTAGGAGTTACAAATACTGTATATGGAAGCCCATTCCTGCCACAAAACAAATTATATATACACATTAGGAATGAAACAGTTAATGGTTTAATGATAAACCATAGTGAAATTTCCAACAGTTAGTATAACTTTACACATTTTAATTATCATGATAACTGTGTTCGATTACCACGCTTAGACTCACGGTAAATACTGTCCAGCATCAACCAAAGTTAGTAACAGTCTTCTAGAATCAGGCTAACATGCGCAGCATGCACTGTGGGTTTGTTTGGGTCAATGACAATACGGCCTGTCTGAAGTCTGGTCGTATTTTGGTTATTAAAAGAGTGCTGAGGGAAACTTGATCAAAGAATATTGCCTTAAAGCGAGCATACTTTTTAGCTTTGGTTAGTCTGTCCGCTGCACATGTTAACATGTTAGACCGTTTAGTCACCCAACACACATATTTTGTTCATTTAAAATAAGTGTTCAAACAGGAGAAATGCTGCAAACTCCTGTACAAGACTATCACTGTCTTCTTAAGACTCATTTGTACTTCGCATTTACTTATATAATATATAATTATATAACATGTTAATCCGTGTATGGTTCATTATTTCGTTTCAAAACCAAATCAGAAAAACCAAAAAAACCAAGTCGTTTTTTGTTTTTTGGTTTTAAAACCAAAACGGAAAACTATTGATTTTGATATTAAATGAGTCCCATTTGTGTAGCTTTTTGTGTTACACTTGATAAACCTGCAGCAGATACACTTGGGCGATGTCGGTGCCAGATTAAATGTAATTAAGATGAACTTGAACATCAACATAGGTGGGTTTTTAGTTAGAAAAACAGGACAATGTTATATAGCTACAGTACCGGAGGCTGCAGCTATATAATATTGGCTCAACATTCAGTTTGAAACTCACTGCTGGAACAGGAATGTTTTCCTGAGAATCCTCCGGTTTTTAACATTTCTTCAGTAGCAAATTAATTCAGTGATAGTTGTCAGTAGGTCCAATGGTACACAGCAAACATGAACTGTTATTAGTTTATTAGGTGTGCTGTATATTAACGAATCATACATGGATTAAAAGGTTTGGCTAATATTCGTTCAGCCTCTGTACACTGTTTCGACCCGACCTTTATTTTCATTGTGAGATGGAAGAATTTAGAAAGCTGTGTGGCGCTGCGGAGAGCCTCCAGCTGTAGGATTAGGAGCGTCCGACTTCATCCAGCCAGAGGGAATGACCACTGACCGTCCAGTGCGCTGTTTCCACTGACAACACAGCTCATAGTAGGTTTACTAGAGGGAGCGGGCGCTGGAGCATACAGGGCGAGAGAGAGGAGGTCGCGGGAGGGACCTGGTGCGCTGCAGATCAGTGAGCCTGAGTCTGGCTGGATGAAGCCTGCTACTGATTTACGCATGATCCATGATGATAGGCTACAGACAAATAGAAATGAATAGCAAAAATAGCATAGGCTATTGTCGATTAGAGACCCCCCAAAATATTACAAATCATGTTTTCAGGGGAGCTCATGTCTTATTAAGAGGAGTAAAGCTCCCCCTGGCTCCCCCGTAGTTCGCTCCCTGGTCGTAACGAGAAAAAGCCCTTGATAAACATATTAGAGTATTTTCTTAGATCGCTCAGGTAACCAGCTGCTTCAGATCAGCCCAAAACAGAAGGCTTCCTTGATGCTGATGCTGTACTTAATCTAGAAATTGGAGAATTTTGAGTGCTTGAGTGGCTCCTCCAGCTTGACGCGATCTTGCAAAACAAGTATATTCTCATATTTCTTTTTTCATATGTGACTATAATAGGCCTATTGCTCACGTCTACAATCAGATTCGCTATAGTTCATATGAGATGCGACTTGAAAAGAAATAGCCTTAGCTTATATAAAATAAAATAAATAGCTTAAATTGACTTTTTGTTACACACTGTACTCGAACAGCAGTTTCCTGGTTCAAAGTCCAGTTTCTGGTCCTCCATTCACCCCACCCGCATCCTTACTCAGTCTTTTCTGTTAAATATCATACCCTAGTACGTTGACCTATGATGCTATAGGGATCGCCAGTGCGTTACAAACGTTGCAAATGTGACGAGTCGGGGAGTGAGAACGGGTTGTAGGGATACAACACCGCTGGTCAAAGATGGAACAAAACGCAGCTCCTTTGTTTTCAGTTATGCATTTAAAACAGAAAAACAAAACAGAAAGTTGGTCAGCAGCAGGAAGCATGAAGTGCTCTAAAACTTTCTGGTAGACGGCTGCATTGACCTTGGACCTCAGAAAACACAGTGGACCAACACCAGCAGATGACATGGTACCCCAAACCATCACTGACTGTGGAAACTTTACACTGGACTTCAAGCAATGTGGATTCTGTGCCTCTCCTCTCTTCCTCCAGAGTCTGGGACCTTGATTTCCAAAGGAAATGCAATATTTACTGACATCAGAGAACATAACTTTGGACCACTCAGCAGCAGTCCAGTCCTTTTTGTCTTTAGCCCAGGCGAGACGCTTCTGACGCTGTGTCTTGTTCAAGAGTGGCTTGACACAAGGAATGCGACAGCTGAAACCCATGTCTTGCATACGTCTGTGCGTGGTGGTTCTTGAAGCACTGACTCCAGCTGCAGTCCACTCTTTGTGAATCTCCCCCACTTTTTTGAATGGGTTTTGTTTCACAATCCTCTCCAGGGTGCGGTTATCCCTATTGCTTGTACACTTTTTTCTTCCACATCTTTTCCTTCCCTTCGCCTCTCTATTAATGTGCTTGGACACAGAGCTCTGTGAAAAGCCAGCCTCTTTAGCAATGACCTTTTGTGTCTTGCCCTCCTTGTGCAAGGTGTCAATGGTCGTCTTTTGGACAGTTGTCAAGTCAGCATTCTTCCCCATGATTGTGTAGTTGACAGAACTAGACTGAGAGACCATTTAAAGGCCTTTGCAGGTGTTTTGAGTTAATTAGCTGATTAGAGTGTGGCACCAGGTGTCTTCAATATCAAACCTTTTCACAATATTCTAATATTCTGAGATACTGATACTGTTATGATCATCAAAATTAAAAGGAATGAACACTTGAAATATATCAGTCTTTGTGGAATGAATGTATACATTATACAAGTTTCCCTTTTTGAATGGAATTACTGAAATAAATCAACTTTTTGATGATATTCTAATTATATGACCAGCACCTGTACCTCGGTAAGTCAACCGATGTTTCTTAAGGTTAAGAATGCACTTTGAAACTTAACTTTTAAGCCAATATGGATGAAAAGTCCTTGAAGTACTAGGAACATGACTAATGAGCAAACTCCATCTGCTGTTTAAGATCATGTGATATGATTGAAAGATCCAGAACAGCAACGACCTCTCACCTTGAAGTGTGATTTTTTTTTGTCAACTGCTTTTCCAAAGTTTAGTCAACTTTAAAACTCAGGCTTTGTTATGGCTTTGACAAAGAAGGAGAGTTAATCTGTTGAGCTTTGTTTTGTGAGCAAAAGGAAAATATTCATTACATTCATTACAATATCGTACAGCCTTGCATTCTCCCAAATTAATTCTGGGATTAATGCTAATAGACAGGTTTCCCATTTAACAAACAATCACGCAGCAGCAGAGGTAGAACACCTACTACCACAAAATCATGACAGCTTATGTTCAAACATTTCCTGTATTTAGAAATAAAGCAACATCTAGGAAATCAGTAAAAATGTTAGCACATACGTTAAGAGCACAGAAGTCCCCCCCCCCCCCCCCCCCCCCCCCCCCCCCCCCCCCCCCCCCCC
>NC_060166.1:3029176-3060567 GCF_021292245.1 Micropterus dolomieu | reverse complement strand
ACCACCACCACCACCACCACCAAAGAAACTATGACACTATGACGCCACTACATTGTATTGATGAATATAAATTAGAAGCATGATGCATTTCCTTTGGTATGCTTCTAATGCCTGTTTATTAAGACAGAGAGGTCACATGGTAAAATATATGGTACCCCTCACATGTCATCCTTGTGGAAGTGACTTGTTGGACTGTTGCTGTAATTTGGTTATTTAGTTAGTACTGGTCTTCACATACACACGCAGGCATACATACTAAAAGAGCATGTGACCCCACCCCAACACACACACACACATACACACCTACCATCGACAAAAGATATAGGTGGCAGCTAGCTCCTTCATTCTAAACATATTAGTTTGTGTACCTTCAGGCTGGCGCAGGGAGAGGAGCGCGGTTCTCTGGCCGCTGCATCACTGCGTCCGTTCACCTGTGTGCGTCCTTGCTCGGCTCCCACGTCCATCCTCTAGAAATGTCTCAGAGTCTCCTTAGCAGTCTCCCACGTAATGCAAATTCTTGGCACTGATGCATGCAACCCTGCAAATGGATAATTCAGGCATGTGACCCACTTCTCATCCTCAGCGCAAAAAACAGAAACATGTCTGAGGCAAAGGGGAAACCGACACACAAACACACAAACACAAACAACAGTCCCTGTATTTGTTCTAGAGATCTTAAGACTTGAATCACAACTAAAAAGTCAACATTGTAATGGCACAGTTGACATGTGCACTTTTTCAGAACATAAGCTTTTCATTTCCAGCTATTTTGAGTCACAGTATCAAAAACTCTGAGCTCAACACTTCTGTATATCACAACTGCATACTTGTATTGTTCATCCAGTAACTGGCATCATGTGAGCAAATACAAAGAAGCATAAACACGGGTTTTGAAGCGTATTAAAGCCAACTCTTAATACACCAAAATCATATATAAACCACTTGAAAGGAAATTTTAATTTAATTGCTATAAGAATGATATGGTGAACTTCAGTTGCTTTTGAAGCCAGAGCTCACTGTCAGTGTGGAAAGGTTTTGTGAGTAGTCTATACACGTGTGAAGAATCTATTGGATATTGGTTCAAAACAAGACACTAGGCTTACAGAATCAGAAGAATCAGAATCAGAAGGAGCTTTATTGCCAAGTAGTGTTTTACACATACGAGGAATTTGCTGTGGTGATAAGGTGCTACACGTAGACAAACATACAGTCAACATAAATAAAGATATATAAATATGGAATTGAAGAACAACGTTGCAGATATATACATGTGCATTATTCTGGGTCTGTGCCGTGCAGAAGTAACGTAACGGAAGAGAATATTGTGTACATATAAATACATAAACTGACAACATAAAAATATACAACAACAAAGATCAACAATCAACAACAAATATGTGCTACGTGCCAGGTCTGAGCCCGACACGAGATGAAGGTCCCCAGGAAGCGGAAGGAGTCCACAGTGGTGACTGAGGAGTCACACAGGATGATGGGGGAGGGTGGAGCTGTGCTCTTTCTGAAGTCCACGACCATCTCCACTGTCTTCTGAGCGTTGAGCTCCAGACTGTTCTGGCTGCACCAGGTCACCAGATGGTCGAACTCCCACCTGTAGGCGGACTCGTCCCCACCTGAGATGAGCCCAATGAGGGTGGTGTCGTCCGCAAACTTCAGGAGCTTGACAGACTGGTGACTGGAGGTGCAGCTGTTGGTGTACAGGGAGAAGAGAAGGGGGGAAAGAACGCAGCCTTGAGGGGAAGGAACCAATGCTGATGGTCCTGGAGTCAGAGACATGTTTTCCCAGCTTCACGTGCTGCTTCCTATCTGTCAGGAAGTCTGTGATCCACCTGTAGGTGGAGTCACCTAAGTCACATTGGTATTTGGAGGTATTACAATCTAAGGGGAGACTGTTTCTAAATCTAAGATTGAAGTAGGACATGGTATCTCATGTTCTTGGCTGTTTTGACAATGACTTGTTCCTATCTACCTAGCCAACGTCATGCATGCGCAAAGGGAAAGACAGAGGTCATTCTGTTTCTATGTCTGCAAGTGACCTGAATGTGATGTGTATGAGCCATACCTCACCTTTACCAACACAGAGCCCCCTAAGGAAAATTCCTTCACAACACCATCAGCTGAGCTCTACGGACATCATGGTGAACTGAGTGACTCAAACTAATAAAGAAGACATCACGTAAAACCCTCACATATGCTAAACATTCAGTAGTCTTATGGCTCCTGTGTGAAGTAGGAGTTGCTGTTGTTTGAATTGTGTTAGATTGTTATGTTAATATGCTCCCAATCCATGAAGTCTGGAAAGAAGCCTCTGTGTTTTCAGATCTGATTCCCTTTATTGCTGCCGCATTTGTCTCAATGACATTTAGGTTCACTACGATGGAGGGATAATTGGGTCAGAATAAAAACTAAAAGTCTAAAACTAAAAGTCTAAATCAAAAATGCATTTGGTATTTAGGATTGGGCTTTAGTATTTGGAATTGGGCATTTGGCCATTTAGGATTGGACATTTTGGCATTTAGGATTGGGCATTTGGGCGTTTCGGCTTTTAGGACTGGCCATTTGGGCATTTAGGAAGGGGCATTTGAGCATTTAGGATTGGGCATTTGGGATTTAGGATTGAGGTGTGTATGTAAAATAAGGGGGCTTGGCCCAAAGACTAAAGGCTAGGTTTGTAATGGTGTGTTGTGCAGAGGCACCTTGTGGTAGAGCACACTGCAATGAAACCAAACAGAGCAAGTGAGTAGGGCTGGAGGGAGGACTATACTTAATAATGTGATAACTTCAACTTCATGAAAGCGTTGTTACATTCCTGTGGCCTATCCTAAATGCCTTAATGTCTAATTCTAAATGCCAAAATTCCCAATCCTAAATGCTCAAATGCCCAATTATAAATACTAAATGCCCAATCCTAAATATTAAATGCATTTTGATTATGACATTTAGTTTTTGATTGAGACTTTTAGTTTTAAACTTTTAGTTTTAATTCTGACCCAATAATCCCTCCATACAATAATCCCTTGGAAAGCAATTTTTTTTTTTTGTGAAAGCAAAATCAACACTCAGTCATCCCTTCTCTGTAAAAGCCTTCCCCTTCATATCTTTTGTCAGATGTCCTTTAGATTAAGTTTTGTTTTGTTAGATTTACGCAGACTGTTTTGTTCCATTCATTAAAAATTTGGGTTAAAACAGTAAATGTAAGTCACTGTTGTCTAATAAAAAGGCTTTTGGCAACAGAACTGATTATAACCTATTAACCACCGGAAAGTTTTTTCCTGTGAAGCAGCAGCAGAAAGTGTTGAGTTAGTCACTGAGATTGCTCGCTGATCAATAGAAGTTGCAGGCAGTATAGATTTGGACATTTGTAAATTATTTGTGACGGATCAGTTTGAACATAGCGGCAGTCTTACAAATCATGGTGTTGGAAAGTGGATCAAACATTTGTGGGGGTTCAAACGAATACTACTAAAAAGGCAACAGTAAAGTCCAAACAACAATGACTACATTTTGCAAGGTAAGGATTCACTATACAATCATTCTAATCTATTCAATTGTGTACATATGGTGGCAAATGGAATTAACTAAAAGCTGATGTTACCTGCTTCTTTTCATCTCCTTTCAACTATTCCTTCATTTCTTCCTTACTGTCCTCTTTCTATCCCTTTCTATGAGTTCATTCTTTCTAACTCCTGACATTAGTCTTGCTTATTTCACGTATTGCCTTCTCCTCCCCCCTTAGTCCATATCCAGTAGTCATGTGAAACAGTGAATGTCACTGCTCCAGGGGACAAGGCTAGCCAATGCAATGCAGCAAACAAAACTAACACAATACCATCATCATTCCTGTCAGTGATACTGGCACTGGTGCCACATGCAATACATTTGCATTCCTCCCTGAATTATGTTTTCTGTCTTGACGATCCGAGCAGACTGAAGGAGCTGGTTAATCGGAACAGGTCTGACCTACTTTCAAGGAATTAGACCAACAGCAGCTTTAAGTAGGCCAATATGAGAAAAAAAACATTTGTTCTGGCACTTTTTCTTTCTTGTGTACTACCAGTGTTTATCCTCACTTGGGTTGCTTTTTTTCATTCCTACAAACACTGTGCCGTAGTCAGTACCGCATAAAACAACATCTGTCACTGCTATGTAGTGTCTGGTAAAAAAGACTTCTTTATTAAGTCTCAAACATAGTTACCACAGCAGGGATGGAAGTGGATCATTTCAGCCACTAGACTGTCTAGCATCATTACAATCACTTACTATATATATGTATAGATAATGAAATATTCAAATATATAGTATATGTCTATGTCTGTATGTTGAAAATGAACTAAGCACCAAGGTCCACCTACTTGCTTCAGAGCTTCAACTTGAAGCATGCATGAACTTAGCCTGAGCTTAGTTTATCTTTACCATATATTGTTCCCAAAGGTCAAGAACAAATATCCATGCTTGTATCACAAGCTCTCATACTCTCATTAATGCTGCTTATGCTTTGCTCCAATATGTTTCATGCTGCTGCTACATAATCATTTAGAATGATGCCAATGATAAAAGGATCTTTTCAAAAATCAAACAAGTTCTTAAAAATAGCGAGATGAAAAAAGGTTCTGTGTAAATTGGTATGACTTGAGTCAGGAGCACTAACAAACGAGCGGTATCGATCAACTTGACAACAACCCTACAGAGGTTAATTAGCTAGCTGCCGGTCAGTCAGAACTAAAGAAGTCTCTTGGATGAGGGACGAATCATCTTCTAGGATCTTCAACCAAGTCCAGTTGTCCTTGATTTTAACCTTCCTTGGGTAACTATGGCCTGGATGACTGAGAATCTTCACCGACATCCTTAGTATGGTACAATCCGTACACATCATCTTGTTCTGTCTGTATTTGCTTCTCAGTTAGTGCTACTGTCAAACAACAAATGTACCCAATAAGACAATAAAAAACAATTTTTTTCCGATCACAAGTAAGCTTCTGCTGAAAAAGTCAATATAGTTTCATTAGTCAGCTCATCTTTGTTTTTCCTTTAAAGGCCACTTGTAATCGGTTAAGATATAAAATATCATCCCTAAGGAGAAATAGGGAAAGCATTATGTGTGAATGTTTGCTGTTGTTCACTTATCTTCCTATTATATTAAAAAAACACGTGAACTTCAATAAGTTATCCATGTCATATGTTCTGTAACAAGAAAAAGTTATTTTATTCCACGTCAAGCATTGGATCCAACATGGAATGATGACCACCCTCTTCAAATTTTAATATGGTCACCACATTACTTCCCCTTTTCTACAAACAAAGATACCAAAATAGCATGCACTATCATTTTAAAAAACATATCATTTCATATCTTTCTTTGCTCTGATCTCTAACTGCCAACAGCGACTGACGGGTTGTGCCGTTCATTCCCTCCCTCAGCCCAGACTCCCCTTTTGCCTCTTGATTATTAATTAATATACATAAGATGGTATGGTGTCCTCTCTCTTATACACTGTATTACACAGTATGTATACACAGTATGCCTCTGCAGATTTCTGTTCTATATACCACTATTGATTGCACTGCTGAATCCATAGCATGCTGTTAAAGAGAGGCACCCTATGAAGAAGATATTGTTATAACTTCAAGATGTCTGTGTTACAAAATTAATTTACTGAGAAATGCAGAAATAAAGCACTATAACACCCACTGGCAACACCACAGCCTCCACAGCTATCCATGTTCTCGCACAAAAAATTTGATCAACTAAAACACATGTATGCTCCATGGAAACCAAGAAAGTACATGAAAGAACACACCTTTGCAGATGAGAATTTTTGTTTTCATTTTCCTTTCTGAAAATAATGTAATCTTTGTAAATCTGAGAATATCCAAAGTTTCACATGCTAAAGGCTAGGATAGGTAATGTTAGAACTACCAAGAGACAGATTTTGAAGGTATCCAACTGAAAAAAAAACAACCCCTTCCCTTCAGGCCTTCCTCCAAAGCACTCCCCCAAAATCCATGTGCAGTGAGTGCATAAGCAGAGGGATTACAGGTAGGCAAGTCCTGCCATACCACAGAAACTGGATTATCGGAATTTTTGTGTCAGAGCATTTGATTTATTGATTGCTGTCAGGATGTTTAAGAGAATTTCAACAAATATAACAAAAATGACTCAAATGACTCAAAAGTTAGGATATTCACTCAACAAATTATCCAGGAAACATCCCCTTCATTATGGATTACTGGCTATCAGTGAAAAGAGAAACGCATTTAACCACAAAAAACTAGTTCAAGCCCCTCTCCTCTTCAACTAACCACTGAGCTCACATGGCCAAACACAGGACGATTGCTGTTTAAGATGAAGATTAAAGGTGATTATGTAAGTTTTTTATATTAGATTATGATGTGTGGTTGGGGTGAGGAAAAAGTTTGGTTACAGTTTGGTTAAATAGTCAGGATCAGATAGATGGCATTCAGGCAGCCTTCCACATCAGCTCCACCATCTCTGCTGTGGTT
Source organism: Micropterus dolomieu (assembly GCF_021292245.1). NCBI lineage: Eukaryota > Metazoa > Chordata > Actinopteri > Centrarchiformes > Centrarchidae > Micropterus > Micropterus dolomieu. Next base: position 3,054,051 of record NC_060166.1, on the reverse strand, counting down.
TGAGCTTCGTTTCAATCATCTGATGATTAGCATGCAGGTGTTAATCATGCCAGTTTTAATGATTCCTACACATTTACTTAGACAACTAATTAAGATGACAATGATGAATGTGTTATAATAGTCTAGTAAAAGTTAGAGCTAAATCATCCAAGAATCTGCTGCTACAAGAGAACTTGGTGACTCTAAGCAATAGTTCAAATTAATAATAACCACTTTTCATGAGTTTATAGGCTACAACAGTAGCCCATAGCACTTCAGACTTGGGTCTGTCATCACCAAGAATAGAGGTATGTAGGCGTTTTTAAGGTGAAGGGCAAATAATACGGTACATATGGGAGCAGAGATGGAGTTTACAGTTGAGAGAATTTTTTTAAAAAGTCTTTAATTAAGACCTTTTTGAGCTGTCTGGTAGCATTTATAAGCGCCAGAAATGAGTGATTAGTGATAGAGGTAATTGAAAAACTCAATTCAATACCGGATAGAAATTATTTAAAGATAAATGATTGGCTTTTAATCAGGTATTTAGTAGGAAAACACAGATGTGCAACAAGTGGCATTTGAATATCTTACCACTGGAATAAACTGATGTGCGATAAGGTCAGATTGTGACGACAAAATACCGCAGACACACACCAACACACACACACACACACACACACACACACACACAAATTTTTCATTAGAAAAGACAGACACTCATTTGACACCCTAAAGCAGCAAAGAGTATCAGGATGTTCGGTAGGGTAAAAACGCACCACTTACCTCAGTGTCCTGTGTTAACAGTCGTCCTATTGTTGAAGCCACAAAGATTAAACAGCCAATCGGAAACACGGATAGCCTTCCCTTCAGCCAGCTCCGGTTAAACTTCTCATGTGGATGGGGAAGAAAGAGAAGCGCCGACTCTCGTCATGAATGCTCTGAGACCGACATGCACCTTCAGAGTTCATTTCCAGCCGACTTCACGGGCAGACTAATCCAAATCAAACAGGGGTTTTTGCCTCTTGAAACATGTCTCACCAGTGCTTCTTGGAGATATGGTGCGTTAGACGCGCACGGAAAGTGACCCGGCTGCCTTTTTTTCTTGGACTAACTCTGCAGATAGATGCGCTTCAGTGCAACGGGCTTATTAGGAAAAACGGCTGTCTTAATCTCCAATTCCGTCTTTCTCGCTTCCTCCTCTTATCCTTTCTGTCTCCCGCCCTTCTGTCTCCTCGCCTCTCTCTCTGTCTCGTTTTCTCCCCTCTCCTCCCTTCTCTCTCTTTCCCCAGCACCCTCTGTCTCCCTCCCTCCCCCTCTCTTAATTTCTGTACAATTCAACTGAGCTTTATTGGAATCATATAGCATTTACAGCGTCGTGCATTTGTCAAGGCTGCTGTAATATTATTTAAACATCTATTAACACATGTCATTTGAAAGAATAACACTTTTCAATATCAGAAAATAAAATAACAAACCTTTTTAAATAATATTTATAGCTGTGTATACATTTTTGATTTGGCTTACCACTTATTACTCAGTCTGCATTTTGTAATGAATTGTATTTCTCTGATTTGGTTAATTTGGAAATAATTACCTTAATCCAGGCTATTTCATAAATGTGAGTTTATTTTGCTAATTTCTTTCTTTCTCTGTGTTATGCTGCACAAACAGCAATGTTCTCTCTTCTCATGCCAGCCCAGTCTCACAAAAGTACTGTTTACTTGTTCTACAACTTTCTGTAATAAACTGTCCACTCATGCCCAATTTAGAACAAGCACATGATGGGGTTATATCATTAGTTTCTGGATCAGACAAGCATGCTTGAGGGTTTTTTTATAGTTAGTTTCACATTCATTTCAGAAAACAAAGAATTAGCCAGGTTTGTTTTTCATATATTCTTTTGTAGTATTTGGGGATCTATGATAGGACATACATTTAAGAAACCTGCCTAATCATGAAAGCATGTAGGGAACAGTGGTCTTCAGCCTCAACTTACACAGGGAAACATGGACATCATTCCCCATGACTAACAAAAAAACCCTCCAGCCTTAAATAGGCCCCCCAATCTGCTGCATAATCAGTTTAGGCAGAACCATATTTCTCAGGGGTGTCTGCAGCGCAAACAAGACTTTAAGCAATGGCTTGCCATTTTGTAAGAAAAACACAAACATTCAATAAAAAAAAATTCAAATCACATAACATATTCAACCAAAGACAATCCCTGCCGTCATGGTTTAACACATGACATCAGTGATGATGTCAGCAAGTGAATACACACAGAAGGGGCCTTTCTGAAACTGCTTGCTGCTCCCCCTCCCTACCTAATTTCACTCCGTTTGCGCGTTCATGCGGAGTGTCCGCCACATTGAGTGCCATCCAAAACCAATGAGGGCGGAGTGGTAGTGGGCTGTTAAAATCCTCCAATGCAGAGTGAGCACCAATGCCAGCTTCTTGTTGAAGGTGCAAGATGGGGGAACTTTCTTTGAAATGTGAGTTCCACGTGACTTCGCCAGTTAATCTTCAGCCAAAACTAAATAGCCCATTAAACGACAGAATACTAGAAAATGGCACAACTAGATCCACAGGGGGATCACATAACAAGCAACAAAGGCATTAAAGAAAAATAGTTTAGTCTTTACAATTTGTAACTTTTCAGATGCCACCCCCTTTGACTCCTGGGAAAGCGTGGCAAGTGTAAGTGAGAGCAAGGGACGCTAATATACCAAGATAACTCAAGAAAACTCAAGAAAACTTTAAACAAGACTTGTCAGAGTGGTATAATCAGAAAACATAACAAATCTGTAACAAATGATAATGCTTAACACAAACAAACCATTGATAGTATGCGCTAGCAAGGCAATGAAGATGACGTGTTGGCTAAACAAACAGAAAGCATGGAAAAACACACAAAGATTAGTGGATGTCCTCAAGGACTGTTTTGAGTAACAATTAGTTTCTCCTGCCTGCTCGATGGGCTATCTGCTTGAACTCCACCTTTGCTAGTCTTGAATATTATTTTGCAGTTGTACCTACTTCAAAGGATAGATCTCCCTGCTTAAAAAATGTTGTTCCTGTCTTACCGATGTCTTCATAGGGTTGTGGGAAGTGAGGACCTGAAAGCTCATTTCTGTCTCCTGTTGTCTTCAATGTTTATTTATATTTACTGACATGTTCCCAGGAGAGTGAATCTGCATCATGTTTTGTAGCTCAGCTATGTCCTGTGACTTTCCCCCGTGAAGTGGACAGAGGTTTCTGCCGGACAGCAGTGTACCCCTTAACCTCCTCCGATCTCATTACTGCTGGAGGACAGACCAGTGTTAGGTAAACATGTGGAAACAGAAGGTGACCGGTTGCATATTTCCACTATGTTCTTGTAACCACCTGTCCTGCCACACTGTATCTGATTGCATTGGCACTCACAACTGTCAGATTTTCTGAATGTCTCATTGAAGCCTCTGTCCTCAGAACCAGCTGATGTCTGGTTCAAGTTGTTATTTAGTGGTTGCACTACAATAAAACTATGATAATACAACAGGTAGCTGACGCTGTTAAGTATATGTCTGAACTTATGGAGTTTATGCAGTTTCTGGATGGCACTTATCTCCTCTTGGCTGGCATGACTGTTTTATCACTTATCCACTGTCCAATGACGATTAGCTGTCTCAGGCAGCAGAGACATTTCGTTTTGGTCTAACTTCAGTTAGGAAGCTTGGGTGTCTTTAAATACTTTGGCAAGTCTGTTGCAGCAATACGATTCGGGGGGCTCTTGAGTAAATAATTCATCATCCAGAAGCGTCAGCGTAATCATAAACTACTTACAACATGGCAAGCAGGACATTTCTCAACACAATGTATACATTGTGTTTAGTCTAGTTTACTATAGGTCTGGTTTACTATAGTACACTAGACCCGGTCACCGCATGAGGCTAGCAGCCCGAGCTGTATTGTGGGTAATGCAGGCGCCAGGTTTTGACAAGGAAAAAGATTGTGTGGAATAAAAAGGACAATGTCTCTGCTTGTGCTGTATCCACTTTGAACCGAAACTGTCCATTTTGAGTACGACAATGTTATAGGAGTGCAATGCTAAATGTGTGGAGTACTGGTTCAGGCTGATTTAGGACATTATCAGTTTTAACTAAGTGATAATTTCCATTTCATATGCGTATAACTTGTGTGTTTATTTAACTATGGGGTTAAAGACACACAGTAACACATTTGGATCCTGAGCCATGAAAAGGTGTTAATGTCATGCTGCAAACCCACTTACTTACCAATGCCACTTGAAATCAGATTTATAGTTTATGATCCGTTGTGGCTCCCTGTCCGCCTTTCCTCTCCAAACTTAACCACAGAAAACAAATTCCTTCTCACAGCCACAAAGGCTTAGCTGTGGCAGCAGTAGATTCACAGTGTCGGTACGTCCTGGTGGAAGTTTGCATGTTCTCTCTGTTTCGTTGTGATTCTTTATCTACACATCTTTTTTAAAGAAAGAATTGCCTAAAAACCCTCCAGGGGCTTGAAAAATCTGATTCTCTAGGCAGTATATTTCAGGAAATAATTACAGTGTAGTATTACCTATACACAATTTGTATATATGTAAGAATAATTTTAGACATAATAAACAACAAAGCACTCCATTAACGGCCATCTGTTACACAAGTATACTTAATCAGTCATAGTCTTAAGACACACACATCAAGACGATCAATCATAATACATTCATGTAGCCTATACACAAACACTATCATTAGCAACTGAAGAACACACACTTATGTGATATGGCTTAGATATTTCATAAGACAAAAAAGAAAAAGGACAAAATAAACCCAAATAATGAAACAAAACACACATATTTATAATAAGCCTTTAAACTTGTATGAGAAAAAGGCAAAAAGTAGTTGGACCAAGCTTATATAAGCAGTCCATATGGAAAGTATTGTTTGGTTAGAATAAGTGATTTTAGGGATCTGTTAAACTGCTTTGAAGACAAAATAAAAAAAATGTAAAAGCAGAGAAATCCATATTTTGGACCCTAGGTAGAATATACTAAACTGAGATTGGGGAGTATGGGAGTGAAGAGGTCTGTTTATGTTGACACTCAGTGCTTTCTTAATAGTGTGCAGAACAGTGTTACACTGTATTGCACTTAGCTACACTACCATTACTGACAAAGTTAATTATAAACACAACGTTCATTCTGGCAGAAAATACAGGAACATCTAACAGCATTATTTATTACAAAGTCATCAGCACATATGGTCAGAGCCACAATTAAATAGGCTAAAGGCAGAGATCTGTGCTTTATGTTAGTTAGGCTTGGCCATACTGTATTTCAAGGTGACTAATTATAGACCAACAGGACTGGAAAATATACTTTAATCATGCAAATATATTGAATACTTGTTGGTCATTACCAGCTGAATATATTTGATCAGCATTGTTGGAACAACAATGCAACTCATATGAAGTCAAACTCGTATATCTAATTACAATTTCAACTAAAAAATGACCCACAAGTTATTGGAGAAATGGCCAAAGAACAAGACAAACACATGTGCAGCATTTATAAATGTTATTATTCAACAATATTCACATTACAACATCAACACTGCTCTGCTAGTGACATGTTCTAATAATCCCAATATATTGTATAGTTACTTTGTAATACATTATCGAGAGGCACTTCCAGTAAGTCTGGCAATAGAGGAGCTACAGTATTGTGTCTAAATTACAAAACAGTAAAAATAAATATTTTTCTAAAAGTTTTTTTGTTATAATATACTTTTGAATCTGTACAGTATATATTTTTATACAAAGTCAAACAATATCTAGAAATAAAATGTTATATTTCACTTAAACAAATACTGGTGAATCACACAATTTCCCCATCCTGTAGGTATTGCTACATGTGTTAAGTGCAAGATACTGGAGAGAAGAAAATAATTGAGTCAATAATTGAGTGAAGTGCCTGTTATGGTAGATAAAACATACCAGTCTTGTTTGTCTTGCTTTAAAGGTGGTGAAAAAAAGTTTGTTTTGGTTTCCTTTGTGACAAACAAGGAAAGCTGACGAATACAGCATTCAAACAATGTATACATACATACATACATACATATGAAAATGGTATGGCACAGGAGCGCCTTTTAAAATGGCTGAAACAACAAACAATACAAAAAGGAATGTTTTTGGTTCAAACCATCAAAAGAAACTTGGGTCTGGGCTTCAGTCTGAGAACAGTTGGTCAGTTCCATTGAAGTGCTACTGCTGCGTACTGACACGGCAGTGAAATAATAACAGACAGTAAAGACATGCGGACAATACCGTGAGCTCCGGTCTGTTCGATGAATGCTAACATGGTCCTTATGTTGCTTTTATCTGTCCTGTCTTCACATGAGAACTGTTACAAAGTATATGCATATCCAGACACTGTGCCTTGGTTCTGGACAAAACTGACAAATAAGAAGATGCAAGAAACAGGGCTAATAGGGCTAATTTTGTGCAAATCACAAAAAAACACAGTTCAAAAAGTTTCTTTGGTTTGCACAAGTTAATCTAGTGTGCAACAATCCCCTTCTTCTCATCATTTAAAAGAAACCACTGGTACTGGCTTCAAGAAACGGACATAATTTAGTTGTAGACCCTGTACTTTTTTCCTGGCCCAGTTTTTAGACAAAGATATTGCAAAACGGGATTTATGAATGCCATGCAATTGCCTAATACAAACCAGTGGCCCATGTTGATGAAACATGAAAATCTATTGGCATACTCTTTAAATGTGTTTGAGTTATGTGATCCACCCCAACAAACATCGAGTCTGCATTATGTTTCCAAGTTGCAGTGTTGTTGTGAAGTAATGCAGTGCTTTGTTTTCAAATTAGTCTACACTTAAACTGTATAACAATGCAAATTAATACAGACAAATGTTCACTGTACTGAACTGTGCCAATACATTATCATGCTGTAGAGAAATAAAAAATCCAATGGCATTTGAAAATGGTTAAGTATAAATGAGTTGTAGTAAAGCAAAGATTTTTGCTAAAACGCTGGCATGGTCCTTTAATTTCATTGCAACAAGAACTGAAACCTGCTCTTAAACAATTAATGGAAACTTGACCAGTTGACTACCCCCATATGTCTCATTCATTTTGGATTGTTTATGACAAAAATAGTGACCGTAAACTCTATCACAGCTTTGATTAAGTCTCTTTGATTGATGCACTGTAGTGTATACAGTTAGTGAGGCAGGACTGGGAGATCAGAGGAGGGGAGAGTCTATTTTAACTAACTCAATCCCTAGTGAGCTTTGAATTCTCTGATCACACAAAATTCAAGCAAATAAGTGAAGGGAGTGTGAGAAAGCTGACACATTTCTAAACACAGAGATGGAGCATGGGATGGTACAAGTGTGGGAAATGAGGAAAAAATACATAGCAATAGGATGCACATTAGATTGTAAGTGAGGCATTGATATACTGTATGGTGCGAAGGGTATTTACAGTGCATGAAGCTCAAGCTCATTCATTTTTCATCAAAATCTTTTTACAGTCATGGTTATTTTTAGAATAACTAAGGTTTGAAAGCTACATTTCTGTACAGAGCTTCAGAAATGCTCAACTAAAAGACCTCAGTCAATGCCTTACATGACCCACAGACCAGTGGTGTATCAGCTGGTGTTTAAAGATCATTTTCACTGCTACAGGTAGTATGACAAGCCAATGCAAGGAGAGGCTATTGGAAGACATTTGGTCCAGGAGGGCACTTCCTGCATCTTGCTGCATACGCTACAAATACGCTGCTGCCATTTGTGTTGGCAGGTAAGACACACATTGTTTCAGGGATTAGACTTTTACTTTTTTCTGTTGCTGAGCAACATAATAAACATTAGGGCATTTGCTTTTAATTGATTTGTACAGCCAAACCCAATTGGGTGTTTCAAAATAAAAATTCCATCTTTGAATGTCTGCAATAGCTATCAAAAATAAAATAAAAAACAGACTTTTAAGAGGTCAAAACTTGAACTAAACACGAACAATACGCTCAGGCTTTGGTTAACACATGCTTCCTTTTTCATAGCAGTAAAAACAAGCTCAACCACTGCGCCCTTTTGTAAGTACAGGGAATAAGCAGTCAAGGGCATTATGTTGCACAGTTTAGCCATCCTTTGCACAATGGGCATTTTGATAACAGTGCAATGGATACAGCCGAGGATTTAGACAGTATTAACGTTAGCAAAACTCTAAATGAGTTAAGAAATTGGGTCACAGTAGGGCAAGTGTTTAATAGATTGCTCAGTCTGTTTTTATCCAGCGTATGTGAATACTGTCTAATGGACTGGTTGCATAAAGTGTTTTATGTCCTTAGTGGATGTTGTGTATTTCTATCTTGTGTTCTTTGTCATTGAGGTTTTCATGTCATTGTTGCTGTTTCAATTTCAAAACAGTAGCGATCAGAGTGGTCGACCCTCACCCAGGAACTCACCTGCAACTCGCAACTTGCACAGCTTGATATTGACTGTTTGCTATTTTGTTTTTGAATGTTGATGGTGACTTAACAAGTGCCCGTGTTGCTTTTCTGATGTCAGCTCAAATATACCATACTGCATATCCTTTCAGACTTTTTGCAGACATAGATCATCACATGACTTTGAATCCGACTGAACTGGCTCATCTTCAAAGAGTTACATCGAGTGGAATCTGTTGAAATTTGAAAAATTTCTGAGACCCCTCTGACACAGCTGCAAGTCAAGCTAAGAGGCTTCTCTCTCTCTTCCTTCCTCTTTCATTACTAAGCCTCATTACTAAGGCTGTTCTCCTTGTTCACACTTTCCTCCATCACCACCAATCTAAATCTTTAAAGACATCAAAGGAGAGCACTGACACGACCTGTTAAGCTGTATGTAATGTCATCAGTGACTACAAATGGAGAGAAAAGAAATCTAGAGATGTGGTGAGTCTGCTGGTCTACGATCAGATTTCAATGGAACTGTCGGCTTACTCTGTAGAACTTTTGACCAAAATATGTTACAATAAAAAGGAACTATGCAGATTTGCAGTGACCGCAGATCATTGTCTGTGTCTTACATCTATCATTGTGCCTTTTTTATTTGCTGTCAGTGAGGATCGACTGCTTCTAAAACTCAACTTGATTTCCTCAGTGTAGGTTAAAAAAGAAAAACCCTGACAGTGTCACAGAAGATTACAGAAAACCGTATTTGAGACTATGAGGCTTGCACGCCACTAATCCTAAATTTGACAGTATTTCACTTAATAAATTAATAATTAACATCATATATTAATCATCATTATACATGTATGCAGCTGGGACTGTTTTTCAGTGTTTTATAAAGTAAACTGGGTTCCATGGCTCAGAAAAGGTTAATAATAAATTCTTTGCCTTTTTTGTGCAACAAAATAATAAAAGATTGAATGATATGGATCCAATTGAGGCTTGCAGATAATATATTGTGGGTACACAGCTTCCCCTGGATGGCAATAGGCTCCACAGGGTAGCTTTTTTTAATGTCTTATTGACGTACTGTATATCCTCTTGGGTGATTTGGAGCTGTGAGTCAGCTCTGGCCCAGGCCACTATGCAGGGACGTAGGTATTGACAGTGCAGACAGTGAAGCTGCACTGAATTGCACTATACAGGGGGCCCGTGACAGGAGCAGCCCCACCATGTCACGAGCTGGACTTTGTCAGTTACATAGTGAAAATTCATCTAGTCTCATCATCATGACAGTAGACACCCAGCTCACCTCAAACTTTTTATATTAACAGAGAGTGGTAGATATACACTCAGATGTGCATTTCCTCCTTTGCCATGGTGTCTGACACCACAGACTTTTGTCAAGACAAAAGTAGCAAGCAGTATGCTATAAGGTAAACGGTGAAATATAAAAAATCAAAAAAATTTATTCCACAGATTCCACAGAATGATTTTAGTTATTACTTATTTTCTTTGGTATTCATGTCACATAGCCCACATATGCAGTGATGATTGCTGGGTAATATGTGTATGGCTGCCCAATCTAGTGACAAGACAACAAGACTCCAGAAACCGGGTGAAACGCAAAATCTGACAAGTAGACTAGTAGAGCAAGCTTGCAGTCATGCCATTCAAACATAAAAGTAATTTTAAGAAGAGACAGGAGAGAAAAGAACAGGAGGAGAGGGTCGCAAAGCTCCCAAATAAGATTGTTTAGGATTTTTTACTGAGGACACTGTCAAAGATTTCGCTCAATGCAGGCTCGTCGGATGCCTTTCAAATAGGTAAGTAACTTTATAAGTGCTTTTTCAGTGGATTTGGTGCAGCTGCCGTGCCACTGTTTATCATTTCGGGGACATGTCGCTGCTGAGCACCTGTTTGTGTGGATGTGCTTGTGGGTATTAAATTGTGTGTGCGCCTTTGCTGGCCTGTTTTCAGGACATGGTGTTGTGTTATGGGTAGCCCACTTTTCTTTCTTATTCACCATAATGTCTTGCCTCTCTGTCGAATGTGTTTGCCGTGATTTGGGAGGTTATTGTACTGAAAATGCCCATAAAATCTGTCTCATTTCAGCACAGTGGACACCTCCCCTGCACTCAGCTGTTTGCAGTGACATTTCAGGATTTTGACAATGACAGCACTGGCCATGCTCCTTATAACTTTATCTTTGATTTCTGTTGCCTACTTTGCAAATACAAAAGTCTAGGTGACACAGTCCAACTCTAAGATCCATCACATGATGGCACTTTAGATTGCTGCGTCTAGGCGCACGCAACACAGCTGCTGCAGCAGCAGCAGTGTGTGTGTGTGTTGGAGAAAGATGCACACAAAGAGAACTGCTGAATTTAATATGTTAATATGAAAAGAAATTGATTTAAGGAGCTTTAAATTAAGTAGGTTAGGTATTTACTGCTTCTAATCTAATCAGTTGTTAAACCATGCACAACGAGGAAACAAGGCACAGAAATTTGCCATTATAGGGTTCACTTCTAGACACGAACACAGTGTGTGTGTGTGTGTGTGTGTGTGTGTGTGTGTGTGTGTGTGTATGTGTGCGCACGCGTGTGCTTCGTAACTGTTTAGCCCAAGGGCCCATCATAACAGCCTGCACTCGGGCCCGTTGTTACTACCTTACGCTACTGCCACTATGGCTTACAGGATTACTTTCTGAAACATTTGGCCTACATACCAGGCTATAAATGATATTGCCAGGAAGACAGAATTCTTGTCTAATTCTAGATTAAGCAAACAAGTTGTGAGGTGACATAAAATGTGGACACAAATTATATTTACCAAACACATTACCTTATTACGTAGTTTTGTATCTTTTAAATTAGTGTGGTTAACAGTATGATCTGCTGTGTTATAGCATAGGGACCAATGGAAGGCTGACACAGAGGAAGCAGATGAAATTAAATAGAATCATGATATTCAGTATAATGGGATCAATAATCTTGTTTCCCTTGTGGTTCCTTTGTGATTCACAAAGGGAACCACAAACAGCACAGAAAGGAAATCTTAAAACAGTGGCAAGTAAAAGAACACTGGAAGTTCTTATAGCTTTCCTTTTTTTTCTACAGGTTTCTGGCTTCCTGAGTTGTGTGGCTGGAAACTTGTAGATGTCTTCAAGGAACAAAAGCTAGGGGGAAAACACGCAAAGTAGGACAACCATCGTTTGACATGAACAAAACCTTGTTTTGTATGTTTTTCCTTGAGCGAGAATAAAGCTTTTAAAGCAACAGGGTTCTTTGTTAAATTTCCTATCTGTTCTGAGTATGGAATGTGTTTCTACTGTAGCATTGTGTGTGTGTGTGTGTGTGTGTGTGTGTGTGTGTGTGTGTGTGTGTGTGTCTGTGGCTGTGAAGCTTGTGTTGGGTGAGTGTCTGTACACACAATGTGCTACAACTGGCCCTATTTTCCGTCTCCTTCTGAAATCCACATGGTTGAGCCTCAGTGGACACAGCTTTTTCCCTGGCTTTCATCCCATTGTCTTCAAGGAGAAGGGGCTTGTTGCACATCCTCAACAAGCTGGGTGGCTCCACAGTGTCCTGATAGCATCGGAGCAACAAGAAAGGTGGGATAGCGGGTGGGGTGGACTCGTGACAGTGTATTACTCACTGGTGGAGTGAATCTGTGAATCAGCGTGCTTGGCCCGTAGTGCAGGATGGGCAGCCTGGGTGAGGGCAGGGCACCAGATCCATAAAACAAACACTACAACAAAAACAAATACCGTCACAGTCATTCTTTTTTTCTTGTACATCTTTTCCCTCTACTTCTTAGTCCCTTCATCTTTTGCTCATCTCACCTCCCTCCCTTTGTCAGATGACCTGGGCATGCATCATCCCTGTCCTCAAACCCAGTTTTTGTTAGGCACATATTACCCAAAACATCTTCTACAGTGTTGTGTCAAAGTGATGTGCTGGCTACCATATCAAGAGTTTAGTTAGGAAAGAAACAAACATTTTTAGACAACGTTCAGATTCCTGGTTTATGAGGAGGCCAAAGTTTATAATATCACTCTGGTTCCTCCTCTATTTGCCCTGAAGTCTCCGATTGCAGAAAGATTTCCTCTTCCTCTATAGCCGGCACCTCTTCCCTTTCATCAAGGCAGTCAGTCGACTCCTCCTCTTTGCTTGCTTGCTCCTCCTCTTCCTCATGAATGGCTGTGATTGGATCAGTGGGGCTGCTAATGCAGTTCGGGTCGTCTTTCTTGTCCTCCTCCTGGGCTTCTGCAGCAATGACTCTTTTCCACATTTCATGGTTTTCCAAAAGATGCTGTGTGATCTGGCAAAACACTTTCCTCCTGCTCACCTTTTTGGTCTCTTGTCGCTCTGTCAGACACAAAGCCAACAGTTAGACAAGCTCCTGAGAAAAGTTGGATATGAGACTTGCTTTTCTTGCCATAGGTCAGAGTGCTACCATTCTTATGTCAGCCAGGAGACAGTTAGCTTAACTTAGCTTAGCTTAGCTTAGCGTAACGCGTGCAAAAAGGGCAAAACAGATTGACTGACTTTGTCCAAAGTTTAAAAAGTCCACGTGTTGCTCCAGTGTTTAGTATGAGTAAATACTGCAGATTGCATTTTTTTTATCAACCGGCTCAACAATGGCTAACCTGGCTAATTGTAAACAACGGCTGGCCGAGCAAGGTTTTCCGACTTGTTAACTGGAACACCGTCAACTCAGGTGTGAGGTCAATCCAAGCAATATAGCTCACCATGAAACTCATTTGAATTGGGCCAAGTACCATAACATGAGAAAACTGGTTATAACTATACACACTGTGCTACATTATAAACAATGATAAGGTGGATAGGAGTGCTCTCTTGCACATCAGTAGTTGTCAGTATCAGTAGTGCTTTTCAGATTATTTAGAAACAATTCTACACAATTATCAATTTTGGTGCACATGGTGAATGAAGTGAGGTGAAACTCAAAATCTTGAGCCTGTTCCTCTCTAAATCAACCAAGCCTCAAATCGACAATCGCTACCACTGAAACTGTCAGACTAAGTCCTGTGATTGAACCTACAAAAGGTAAGCAACAGCACTAATTTACAATCTCAACTTTACCCCAACAGATGAGCAAACCAGTCAAATCACCCACCAAGCTACAGGACATTATGTTTTTACAAAGTGAATAAATCAGGGCACACTCTCAATACAGAGTGAATAGATTATTAAGAGGTTGACATACGGGAGGTGTCAGAACTTGTTGATGCGTCCTCATCTGCCATATCCTCCCCTTCCTCTTCTGTATCTTGTCCTTCCTTTGCCTCCTCTTGCTCCGTCTCTTCCTCAGGTGGGTCAACCCAACGGCCTGGCATAAGGGCAGCAGAGTCGTAGGAAGAGCACAGAGGTCCCACAATGTGAGTGATGAACGACTCCTGTAGTTTGGCGAGCTGCGGAGCGGACCGGTCCATGAATGGGCTGATGGGAAGTCCCAGGCTTGCTTCTTCGTCACCCTAGAAGGATACAAACATTGCAAATATGTCAGATGCACAGAAATGATAAAATGTAAATGTACTGGGAAAGGGAACTTTTATCTTATATAATGATGTGATTTCAAGAGAGAGAGAGACGTTTTTTTCTCCACTGCCCCATATTTTTATAGCTCCAGGACCAAAAAGAGTTAGTGCCTTGAAATGAGTCTCTTCATTCTACTGAACATCAGTTCTTAAGAATTCATGACATATTTGAATTCAAACTTTCTAAAATTAGTAGAGAATAAATTTGAGATTTTTAGGCTTCTGTTTCTGTCCAGTTAAAGTCACTATAAACAACCAAAATCCAATCTGATCATACATGAATACAATATATAGTTGGTTTTATTTATTTTTATTCTCAGATCTTTTTCACTCACAGAGCAAGTGAACAGGAGATTTACCCACTGCAGACAAGACAAATGGTACAAAAATAGGTCAGTTCCTTCCGTTTGCTTTGTTACTGGACTGCATATTCAAAGTACTGCTTACAAAATAAAACATATGGCATAATTACCTCTCAAAAAGCATAAAACATACAAACATACTATAATTCAAAGCCTTTACTGTTAAACCATACAGACATTATAACACTTTGCCTATTGAGGCCAGGCACACAACATCTTTGAGTTCTTTTAAATATAAGAAAACATTTTCTATAAGAGGTTTTGGTGAATGTTTCATATTTGTGTTCAGGCTTTGCTGCTGCACCAAGGCCAGTTGTGTTTTTCCTCTTCAGTTTTTGTAAATTAATGTTTCTCTCTGCATGTTATGCTTTCATCATCATTAATTTTTTGCATATATTTCTCCTTGCATTTATTTCATTTTTTGTTTCATTTCTATATTTTTGTCCATTTGTAACTATTATATATTTAGTATTTAATTATATATTTAGTATATAACATATTAACATTTCCTCAGGCCTTCACATGTAGGTAAACTTTATATCACCTGAATTGATTAAAGTCAAACGTACATTTTGTCTTCTTTGTTACCCACAAGGTCACCACTGATAAATACTGACATAAATATTCCGACTAATTATCTTTGGCCACCAAATATGCATAGACAGGGCGCAACAATCAGGTCTGACTCCCCACAATATATCAGATGTTTGTAATTGTATTTGCTGAATGAGCCATTTGTATGACTTATATAAGTGTCTACTGGAAATGGAGACCAGATAAACACAAGGCAAAGTGGATGCATGCTTTTCCTTGCTCGTCCTTGGGTTATTTATCATTCATGCCTTTTCCACTTTTCTATTTTGTATCAGATAACAGTGACAGCTCGAGACAGCCAAAATGATTAGAATCTCATTATTGGATTTCTTCTGCTGATAGCATTACTGATGGAACTGTTTATATTCACACAAACTAAGGCAATATCTATAGAAATCTTTGCAATACACCTGTTCAGTGTCTGTTCCAGCAAAATACATTGCACCCAATAGAAAATAAACAAAAAATGGAAGTGTATGAGTTGATTTTCTCAACAGAATCTAAATAAAACAAATCTCGAGGACATTTCCCAAATAAATGACTTTTTTAAATAAGCTTATTTATTTTAAGATATTTTTCATTCTTGAACATTTCTTCAATAAAGGTGGCTTGTGGTTTTTATTGCTTTTTATTTGTATTTATTTATATTGACATTTTGAGTTTTGCACTTTCGTGTCTCTTGTCTTCTTGTTTTAATTTTATCTTAAGTCTTAAGTTTTTAAAAGGTACTATATAAACAAATGTATTATTATAATTTTTATTATTACTTTCACATATTCTGACAGTCATGTATAGTGCTTTTGTGTTTGTTTTCCCATTGTCAGGGCTTTAATAGTGATTCAATAGGAGGACAGAGGGGAAAGGGCCATTGCTATGGCAACCTGAAACCTGAATGGCGTCAGTGCACTGCAGTAGTGGTTCGCGTGAGAGGTGTGTGTGAGTGTGTGTGTGTGTGTGTGTGTGTGTGTGTGTGTGTGTATAGCAGGAGTGGGGACAAAGAGGGAATTGTTTATCAGTACCAGAAATGACTATTATTGGTTTAGAATATTAAAGTGGTGCATTGCAGAGTGTAATGTAAATGCATACTTGTGTGTGTGTGTGTGTGTGTGTGTGTGTGTGTGTGTGTGTGTGTGTGTGTGTGTGCACATCTGTACTGACTCTGTTGTCGCTGAGAGCGTCAGTTCCATCCCTGTGATGTTCCTCTGTGTGACTGTGAATGAGCGCTGTGAAAGATGACTCATTTAGGTCATCCGTCTCCCCTCTGAAGAGAAAAACATACGCACACCCTCTGTCTCTCATGCACTCTGTCTTACTCCACCCAACCCCTGATGCTCCCGCTCAAAGGACCTACATAATTCTCAAAGCTATTATGAGAATTAGAAAGTTTGAAAGGAATAGCAGAATGCTAAGCTTCAGAAACAGATCAAAGGGAGGACGTTTTCCTGATTAGAGGTGTCTAGCTGCTACACAGTGTTTTGATATCGTTAGTACATGTGAGTAAGTTCCCTTGATTGAAAATGACAAAATAAACCAAATAGATGATAGTGAGCTTCACGCTTGTCAAAAGAAACCTTGTGATAACAAACGTCTGTTAGAGCCATACATCTGTGTACAAATACAAAGATCTTTCATTTTGAGAAGAATGACATTATGATACCACTGACTGCAGTGTATACAATAGCTTCAATTATGTCTTAAAATTCTCCAATTAGTGCTTTTCTACTTACAACATATCGCTGCTTGGTAAGTAATCACAACTCTCTCCCATTAGATGTGATCTTTATCGACTTGCTCGGTACTAACAGAACTGACCAATAAGAGGGATTGTTTAGTTAAGAACAGGATTTGTTGCCAAGCATTCGTCAAATGCAGTCTCTAACAAATTCATGAGCTTGTAGGCTGTTGGCTATTGTTACTCTTTAGAGGGAACATCCAGTCTCACACATAAAACCTTGCTGAAGGGTCCTTGAGCAAGAAATCCCTATCATCTGCAGAGGCGGTGCTGTGTCGTTGACTCTGACCTCACGGTGGAGGAAGGTGAGCAAAAAAGGAAAATTGCTTGATGACAGAGGTGTGGTGGGTTGTTTGGTGACTGTCACTCTCTATGACCAACCATTTTTGCCTATTTCCAGTACACTCCGATCGATCTATGTGTGAGGTGCTATCTATCTAAATCCAAATAACTTTGAAAGGGATGAGATGCAGATATTTATAAGCATACTTGTTCGTAGAACTCGTTGACGATCCCCTCCGTCCACTGCAGGTGCAGCTCCTTACACTTCAGCGGCCCATTGACATCAGCTAGCTTGATGCACATCTGGCACACCAGCAATCTGTCGTTTTCGTTGGTCCAATCAATACCGGACACTCCTTCATCACCCACCTGGAGAGGTGTGCACAGGAGGGTTTGTGTAAAGAGAAACCTAAATATTCCTAACTGAATGGTTGTCAACTGAAGTTTAGGACAATCTGAGATTTTTAATTCAGATTGAATGATAACAATAATTGCTGATGGATGGTCACTTTTTCGGTTTTACAGGTTTACCTTTGCATTAAACTCTGCAAGGAAATCAAAGTGCTTTTTGAGGTCGGTGGCCAGGATGGCTTCGATGACTAGGAAGCGGAAGCGCTTGAACTCCACATGTTCAAGGTTAACCAGGAAGTTATACTCAGGTCGAGACATGAAGAGGTTCCACGCTGATGCCGCATGGTGATTTTCCAAGACTGAACGATCATTGTATAGAAGAGCCTACGGTGGAAGACCAAGAGGAGACAGTGATTGTTGAACATTCACTGTGAAACACATAGGGGCTTGCATGGTCTTATTTATCGCCTTGTTTAAATTGTGATGTGGGCTGAAGAAATTAAGATTACGATTAATAGCTGAATTACTTTACTTTCAGGCCTGAAGGTGACTACAGCAAGATCCTCAACTCTGATCTGCATATGTCCTGCTATCCTGCACATCTGACTGTGGGTGATTTATGTTCTTCGCTATATTGCCTTCTACTTTTGAGCAGTGTTTTGGTATTACTTATTACTTGTAATGTGATAATATCAAGCTGTTTTAAACTGTGGTGAAATATGAATCCTGTAGTTTTTTGTGGCATATTTCCCTAGGTTGTTGTATTTTTGGGGGTTCCAATTCCAATTTTTCCCTTCATGGATTAACCCCTGATAGCAGTAGTAGTAACAGGTTACTTCAACTTACTGACAAAAAATGAATTGACTTGATTACAATTTGAGCTTCCCTTGTTTTTATGAAATCAACAGTAAATTATCTTCATTATCCATCAGTACCACCTCTTCATCAATCCATCACCACAGCCCACACAACATTTTCACCTGTGGTGCACTGGTAGCTACTAGGAAGGCGTTGGTTCTTCCGGGATGGTCATAGTCGTGCATGGCAGCGGCTACATACAGGGCCATGAGCTCCAAGGCAGGGATAAGGCCAGCCAGGGAGCCATAGCTTTCCTCCAGCACAGAGTTCATCTTGGACACCAGGAAGCCTGTGGCACCAGGTGTAATGCCATTCTCTGAGTCTACAGGCAAAAAAAGAACACAGCTCATGCCCCAGTCACCAATGCTGATCTGTTCAAATGCTGCCACCACTTACTTACTACTATTTACTTAATTACTGTTAAACCCGGTGCTCTCAGACTGTTTACTCTGAAAGAAACTTTCAGCATTTTGTCTCATTTCACCTGCTCTACAGTCTCTATCACCAGGATGTTGTAAAATGAGTCTTAAGTGACAAAACAACAGGAGAGAACATAAAATAAAATAAGAAGGTGGGAGGAAAATGACCAGGACCTACACTTGTGACATTGTAAATGAACATAAACACTAAACATAAAATAAGCATTCCCTGAAGTGGTCACGGCTGATATGTCAAGAAGATTAAAAGCGACTCTTATTTACTCTACTGTTAGTCTTGTGGGGCCAATCGTACATACAGAAGTTCAGTAGTGGATGGGATCAATTAAATAGCTAAAAGAGTTTGCCAAATTTCTAAACTATTTCAAACAAATGCAAAATGAGTCATGTTGTAACTAGGTTTAAATCAATTAAACATCATTTAACAAACAAACATATGTTGACTGATTAGAACTGGTGCAAATTATAAATGGCTGTTTCTTTTCACAATGGCCTCATTTCTGCCGTACTTTCACTTCTTATCCACTTATTGCATGCTTACTTCTCCTTTGTTTGTGAATGCAGATTTATTCACCATTGTGTGATTGTGTGTCTGAATAAACGCATGCAATGCTACAATGTGTATATTTTTGTAACTCGGTTTTTGTTTGTTTTAAAAGCCTACCTCTGTGAATGTGTGTGACATTAATATGACATGAGGTTGGATTTTTTTTTGTTTTGTTCGTGAGTGTGAGTTGATCTCAAAGAAGTACTGTTTGTATTAAAGGTCCTTACCAATGTGTATCCCATTCTCAGTCAGCAGGGCGGGCAGGCCTGGCACAGGCTGCGTGGTGAGGTACCAAACAGCATGAAGTACGTCAGTGGCATGGATCCGGTTGTGATCTGGGGAGAGTAAAATTAAACACTAATTCACACCAGTGGAGCGCAACAGTGATGAAATGCCAGATCACTTTGATCATTGTGTTGAAATCCCAACTAGGGCTGGGTATTGTTCAAAGATTTTCGATATTGATACGATACCTCGACTTCGATATCGGTTCCTGAACAATACTTTCAATACTAATTTTTTTCTCAACAAACTGAGAACCATTGTTGTTTGTATAAAGTAACTTAATTATCACATTATTATCATAAAGATTGCTTGTTATTTTAATAATTGTTCCTTTGAAAAATTCTACTGCTTGTCAAAAAGCAAGACATATTTTAAGTGTAACATAGGCCTATATTGTGTTTTTGTTGTTTTTATTCCTCTTTCTTTAGTTTTTATAATGTAATTTCATTGTTTATTAATTATATATTTTGTATTGTTTATATATGAATTTGTGCACTGGCAACACTGCAACCTAAACAATCTAAACATTCATGGCAATAGGCCTGAGAGAAAGAGAGAGAGAAATCTCTCATCTCATCTCATGGAAACAAGTTTCTGCCACTACATATCAAAGTTTCCTCCTCACTAGAGTAAGAGGTGGCCAGGCAAGAACTATCACAATAGAAAGTAAACTCAATCGTGTCTTTATTCCACTGCAGCAAAGTCGCAGACATCAGCCCAAGGATCGGTACGTGACCTCCACGTCACACGGAAGCGCTTCCGTCGGTGTTCTGACGATGCTGCCTTGTCGAAAAATGCTACCGCAGCACAAATTGATACCAGAGTCTATCGAGTCGCTCTGCCCTATCGAAAAATGCTATCTTATATGTTCCCTTTTCCAATCCCATAAAGTTATAACTCTCACATTATTATGACATCTTCTGTTTTTGATTATATTTTAACATAATTTCAGGGGTAGCGTATTCTGACTAATATCCCCTATCATGCTCCCACTACAGAATCATTTTATACTGCACCACTACAGCCTCCGTGTGTACTGTAAGGAGAGGGGGAGCATGTTGAAATACTATATTGTGCCATTTTTATTTAAAATACCAGGGGTAGCGTATTCTGATAGATCAATACCGGCAACACCAATATCAACACATTTTTACAAAAGTAGCATGGCTCATGTAGCTTTGTCAAGCAGTCAAGGTGCTGTTATGCAATCACGCAGGATAATTTTCAAACATAATCCCAAAATGTAAAATTAGCAGAGATTTTATGTATAAAATTGTATTTTTGAAAAGGGTTGATATTACTTGATAGTGGTCAGCTGTTATCTTAAAATTGAGATACTGAATTTGTGTAAGCTCTAAGTAAAGTGCTAAGCAGGATGGTTCTAAGGCTCATACTTTTGTATACGAGATTGGTGAAATCTACATATTTGAAGCAAATATAGCACACTGAGCAGGGACTACCTAAAAATAATAGCTTAGTGCATAAATATAGTTGTCCCCCTGAAACTGTGCTAAAAATAAAATTGGTTATAAGAGCTACAGTATTTAAAAAAAATACATATATTTTAATCAATCAATCAATCAATCAAAAACACTAATAAATGTACTTATGTTACTTACGTCACATACTGTTATTCAAATTCCTTTTAGATTTTAGATGTAAAAACTGAGCTATCTGTCATCATCAGTCTAAACATGAATTGACATCTTCTGATATTAAATGCCAAAATGTAACCAACAGAAAACTCCTGATAAATATAGTTATTATAACTGAGGTTCAGGAACAAGACCACGCCTCTCTCTCTCATTAATCCAACCACCTGTGCTTCACTCATTTCATCCACCTATGCCTCTCTAATCCAAGAACCTGCACATACGTACAGTATTTAAGCCTGTCTAACCCCTTCCTCTCCCGTTTCTCAGTTCTCACATCCCCCCCCGCCCAACCCTGTTTCTCACCTCTTTCAATGGGCAGCACGGTGGCCCAATGGACAGCACTATGGCCTCACTGCAAGAAGGTCCTGGGTCCAGACCTCGGTCAGCCCAGGCCTTTCTGTGTGGAGTTTGCATGTTCTCCGCGTGTTTGTGTGGGTTTCCCCCTGGCGCTCCGGTTTCCTCCCACCATCAAAGACATGTGTGCTAAAATTCATAATTCCGCCAAAGTAATTGTTCTTTTTCTACCACAGGAACCACAGGGGGATCATAAAGCAAGACGCTTATTGAGACGTGCCCCCACCCTGAGTCTCGACACCCATGTTCCGCTCCGGCCACCACAACCCAGATCAACCGTGTTAATCCCAACCTTCTCAACCTCTCACCCTCGACCCCTTCTTTCCTTTCCCCTCGACCCCTTCATCCCTTCCCCCTTGACCCCTTCATTCCTTTCTCCTCGACCCCTACATCCCTCTCCTCCATCCTTTCCTTCCTCAGCCTTCTCTTTAACCAAATAAACTATCTGTTATAACTCAATTGGCGTGGTCTTAGTTAATGAACTGTAGTCAATATGAGCATGCCACACTGAAGCAGAAAGCAGGCCTGGTTTATTTCACTGATGACGCAATGCATCCACCTTGTGGCCGATAAAGGTAATACTGGATATCAATAATTCACTTAAACAATTTGATAAACATGGAGATCCTCTACTCACAAGGGATGACCCTGTATCCATTCTCCAAAGCATGGAAGTAGTTCATGAACTCTTGTACGGGAATTCTGAAGGTCTCAAACAGACCGGCGTCCTCAAAGAGCCTATACGAGACCTGGTACATAACACAAGGAAAACATACTGTGAATCATCTATTATCTCCGTAGAGGCTTAGATGTATAATTATGCCTTTTAAGAACAATCCTAACTTATTCCTAACTGATATTAAGACTGAGCTACGGTGTTATTCACACCATGCTTGTCAGAATCTGATCTTGTGGGTCAAGCCACTTGTCATTCCACAGCACACGTTTTATTCCTTAAAGGGTCATAGAAGAGGATACAGACGGATTTCTAAATAACACATGGCCATCCTAAGTCTAACATTACTAACACAAAATTGCTTTTGGAACTGATGACATTTTGGAAACTGTACTGTATGTGTCACAGATTGTTTTTCTAGTGTTGTCGTTGTTGCAAGCTTAATTTACTCTTCTCACTGCCCACATTAAGCTGCTAATTACACTTCCATGAACATTTCTATCAATATGAGTTCCTTCCTTCCTTCCTTTAATTTAATCAATACCAACATGTTTTAAATAAATGTCATATGCAATAGGTTTCAACATGTCCTCACTAATTTGTGTTTACCTGACTGAGGATGCAGCCTGTCTTGCTGTGGGTCTTCTCCACTAGACTGAAAATGGGAAAGTTCCAGTTGTTGAGTTGACTCATCAGAGGCTCTAGCCCCTCCATCAGCAGAGGCTCCTGGGCCAGGACCGGCTTGTCCTGGCAGGTAAAGGTAGAGGTGTAGAGGAGAGAGAGTCAGAAAGATACTCGCAGGTACAGTAAAATGACATTCATCACTACTGTTAGATGGTCAACAGGCAAGTTTAGATCAGTTCACAATTAGCAGATTGCACCACTGCTTGGTTTACAGCATTTAGAAAAAACACTTTCAAAATGGTCTGTTGTTAATCAAACAGGTTATCTACCTAATGACAGTAAATAAAGGTTAAATCATTATAAAAATTAAACCTAATTGTTAAAATGACTCATTTGTTCTTATTGAGAATGAAATGACCCATTCGTCTTTCTTTCTTGTTGTCTTTGGAGGGATTTGAAGCACATAACAGATAACTAGGGCTGACCCCCAGTCGAAGATTTGATGCTTTGATGGGCGGAGCCTGATTCGACTGTCAATCTCACAGTCGAAGCTTCGCAGCGAAACAAGGATCATGCCATTTATGCGATATGGGGGTGCTCAATGTCTGATTTTACATAGAACTACCAGTTTTCTCCCAATAAGTTAATATACAGCCAATTACAATACACATTTCAATAATTTTCAATGTTTCAAATAAACATGTAAAAATAAAAAAACCCCAAATGAATGAATCCAAAATTGTAACCCTAACCCGGGGTCATCAGTGCGCATGTGTAGGCGTAGCGTATGTGTGTGTAGTGGCAGGAGGAAAACTTGCTGAAGAGACGGAGCCCCAGCTTCATCAGTGTTGTGCCGAGTTGTCCACACCTCGCGGGACTTTCGGGTAATTTATCACCGTTGATGAACCACACAAAGAATATTATATCGTTTTTCAACAGCCGCTACTTGAAACAGACCCACGAGGAACCGTGACGTGCATGTAGTTGTCGGCAGCACGGCAAAAACTCTGCACAAAACCGTTGAATGGCAGGCAATAGAGAGAGAGAGAGAGGGAAAATGGTCAACGATAAGCCTCAGTTAAGCTTCAGCTCGCAATCGCCGTGCACAAAAACACACATGATTCGACATCAGTCGACTATAGACAGGACTTGACGATTCTGATTCGATTATGTAAATCCTTAGTCGGGGACAGCCCTACAGATAACTGAGACTTTTTTCTTGTTACCGAACTAAGCCTGTCTGATTGCCTACCTCCGGTGATGGCAGGAGCGGGTGAAGAACGATACCCTCTGCCAAATACTCCCTGCAACCTTCCCTTGCTTCAGGTGGCTTCTTGCCTCCTTCTCCATCCTCTTCATTCTGTGCAAAGTCGCTGCTGTCACTGTGGTTGGTCTCGTAGGTGCTGTCGTAGGTGCTGTCGTAGTCCGAAGAAGCTACGGCACGCTCATCTGGAGAGACAACACACACGTTGGACATGCGGGAATTGACGTAACCATGTTGGTGGTTATCCAAAGCTACAATGAGGGCAGCTGTGGAGAAGGTCAGTTTGAGTGAATCAAATTATCAACCTGGAAAATAAGCTGGAAGAACAGTCTATATTTATCAATGAGGTTAAATTCTGAAAGCATTTCCTACCCCTGTCAAGATTCACAGATCCTTCTCTTACACCAGAAACCCTCATTACTGTGTTTGGTTTGTGGAATACTAGTTTTTTGTAGAAACACTGCACATGACCAAACCTGTTCAAACACTACAGTGGGGGAAAAAAGTATTTGACCCCTTGCTGATTTTGCAGGTTTGCCCACTTACAAAGAATGCAACAATCTACAATTTTAATCATATGTACATTCTAACAGTGAAAGACAGAATCCCAAAGAAAATTCCAGAAAATCACATCATATGAATTTATTAAAATTGATAACCATCTGATGAGGAAAAACAAGTATATGACCCCCTACCAAACAGCAAGTATTCTGGCTCCTACAAGCCAGTTAGTCTTTCTTTAAGACACAGCCCCAATCCCAACCAATTATCTACATCAAATACACCTGCCTCACCTCGTTACCTGTATAAAAGACACCTGTCAACACCCAAACAACCAGCATCCAACATCACCACCATGGGCAA
>NC_060166.1:3007654-3029076 GCF_021292245.1 Micropterus dolomieu | reverse complement strand
AGAACATAACTTTGGACCACTCAGCAGCAGTCCAGTCCTTTTTGTCTTTAGCCCAGGCGAGACGCTTCTGACGCTGTGTCTTTTTCAAGAGTGGCTTGACACAAGGAATGCGACAGCTGAAACCCATGTCCTGCATACGTCTGTGCGTGGTGGTTCTTGAAGCACTGACTCCAGCTGCAGTCCACTCTTTGTGAATCTCCCCCACTTTTTTGAATGGGTTTTGTTTCACAATCCTCTCCAGGGTGCGGTTATCCCTATTGCTTGTACACTTTTTTCTACCACATCTTTTCCTTCCCTTCGCCTCTCTATTAATGTGCTTGGACACAGAGCTCTGTGAACAGCCAGCCTCTTTAGCAATGACCTGTCCAAAGTCAGCAGTCTTCCCCATGATTGTGTAGCCTACAGAACTAGACTGAGAGACCATTTAAAGGCCTTTGCAGGTGTTTTGAGTTAATTAGCTGATTAGAGTGTGGCACCATGTGTCTTCAATATTGAACCTTTTCACAATATTCTAATTTTCTGAGATACTGATTTTGGGGTTTTCATTAGTTGTCAGTTATAATTATCAAAATTAAAAGGAATGAACACTTGAAATATATCAGTCTATGTGGAATGAATGTACATTGAATGAATGGAATTACTGAAATAAATCAACTTTTTGATGATATTCTAATTATATGACCAGCAAGACAAGATCAGTGGGTACAAAAACACTGAGACAGCAGGAGAGCAACAGCAGAAAGATTAAAAGAGGTTAAATTTGGACAGAGAAATGGCAGTAGAAGATGACAGAACACTGACGGGCCACTGGATAATCATGGCCATCGGACGTCAAGCAAAAGCTTTTTTACTTACATTACTGTGTAAGTGCCATGATGGATGTGAGCCTGCATGTGTGTGTGTGTGTGTGTGTGTGTGTGTGTGTGTGTGTGTGTGTGTGTGTGTGTGTGTGTGTGTGTGTGCCATCTGTCTTGTCATCATCTGCTATGTGCAGAGACAAAGTGAAGAAGTATTTGCCCCGGTTACACACGTCCACATTTAAGTGACTCATGTTGAATTCTACACAACTGTGAGCAATAAAAAACACTGTGTTGATGACTGGTCTTGTTTGTGTAAAGCATTTTTTCTGACTGAAAACAAGCTTTGGCCCTTAGATTGATATTAGAAGAACAACACAAAGCACTGCATTGATCTGCTTTGCTTTGGAAATAGGCCAAGACCTCTACCCATCCTGTCATTTATACTCTCCCTTCTCTTGTGCTGGATTCCCATTGCAGTTGACATCTTACATTGGGTTCCAGGTTGATAAAATATGTTAAACACAGTGATGAACAAATCTCTGATCAATCTCTAATCAGTTTTTATCTGTCCTCATCTTCAACTAAGTCCAGTTGTCCCTGATTAAACTGTCCTTGGATAGAAAAGACAAATGTACAAAACATTCAAGTGGCAGGCTTCTTATTTTTAGCTGGCACTTGCTGTCACTTTTCACAGAATGACAAGACAAACTTCATCAGCAGCACATTTATGAGCTGTAGATAATTAACATTTTAGGTAACTTGAATATAGGCCAAAATGAATCAATTTTCTGGTTAATGTGCTCTCTACAAGCCAGTGTCCGACTAAAAGGAACATCACTATATATACACACTCTAAAAAATAAAACATTGGGTCAAAAAAAAAAATGTTAACGTTTTCGACTAGAATTTTTAAGATAAGACTGCTGGCTGAATTACATTAATTCAAAGCAAAGTTTTAAGTATGGTGAATTACCTTTTAGGCCACAATAAAACACATTTCTAAGTAACATGCACATAATAATTAAGTTGATCTCTGCAAGAGTTAAGTTGTGTGTTAGCGAGTTATCTTTAGTATTTTTTCTCATCTGAATCCTAGTCTATTCAGGTCTAGCTAACGTTAGCCAGCTAACTGGCTAATGTAGCTACTTGTAGTTTATAAACGTAGGTAGCCTACATGCTAGCAGTGGTTAATGGGTAATCCCATATTAAGTTAGCTTGCCAAAACGTATTCCCTGGCTGCCTGGCCACCTATTACTCTCGCATTTAAGCCTAATCAATCAGTGACAGGCTACTAGCTAACTTTACCTCGGCACACAGACTGTACGATCAACACTGCTCAAATTTCAGAGTAAGGACTTCCAGATTTCGGTATTTGGTTACAGTAGGCTATCACCAACAGAATCCTGATCGAATGCAAATATGTGTAATTAAGCATAAAATGACTTACCATTCAACACATTACGCTTCAATGAGTTTCAGCTGTGGCCCTGTGGTCACTCGTCTGCCTTGAACATGGCCGCACATGCAAGAGAGGGAAACTGTGGGCCGTTTAAACGTCAACAAATTGTATTTTACGTTAACAGAACTTAAAATTAAATTATTTTTTGATTAACTGAAAATGTTAAACTCTGACAAGTCATGATAGTATATTGAATCAATAGGCATAATTTTTGTGTCATCCAAGCTCAATAAAATAACAAATACAAGTAAAAAGTCGATCAGTATCTCAGAACTTGATTTTTAATTTCACAACAATATATATATTTAAGTAATGACTAAAGGTCCCTTGAATTAGTTTTTAGAGTGTATATGGGGCAAATTTAATATATATACACACACACACATATACACATACACACACACACACACATATTGCTGGTGGAGGTGGCCAATAGGAGCACATGTTGGCACAACATGTTGGCTACATCTACATCTGTCCACTGCAGAGGCTCTATCCACAACCCAGAGGAGGAACTGATAGAAATGACTCTATTAACATAATATTAAAACATTAAATTAAAGGTATAATGTTAATTTATTGGAATAAGACAAATACAAGTGTACAGTGTAGGTTACAATCTGTCACTGAATAAAGGTTGCTGATAAAGTGAAAGGGGTTAACGCATTGGCTGACACTACATTTCATAAGCAGATTCGATACTGGATTCAGATTCAACAAAAAGTTAATGAACCTTAAGCCTAACATTTCCACCTATGAGCATCACCAACATCCATTTAAACTGCTTTAGCACCACAAGAAATTACACAGAACACCACCATGATTTTGAGGTTTATTTCAACTTGTGCAAAATTAAGAATTAATCTGTGATTAATCTTATTTGACTAATCTTGGTGGTTCTTAAGATGCAGTGGAGTTCAGACCCTGAGTTTAGCTCCCAGGAATCTTATTGAGAGTATTTGGTCACAAAGCACAAATAGGGAGCTGACAGGACTCTGTCACTACAGCCAGTTAGCCTTTACACACACTGTGCTGCTGTCATCCTCTTGCGCTCTAAAAGTGTTTGAAGTTAGTAATATTCGATTACTATTTCTATTTCATGGGCTATTTGAGATTTTGGGATTATGCATAATAATTTTAAAAAATTTAAAGAGCTAAAGGGTTATTTAAGGGACTCTTTGTCAACCGACCAACCACAACCTGGATGGGGCAGAATATAAAACTTAGAGACCAATGTTGAGCATTTTTCTGCACAAGGATTTAATGAAATGAAAACAACCCACAATAATTAAATTATAATAATATTATTATTATACTAGTGGTAAGCTATGTAGTATACTATTATATGAAATTATAATCAATATAGTAACATTATATCATTAACATTATAATAATATCATTATATATTTATATTATAATAATTTTATATTAACAGTTTACTATTAAATTAATTGAAATTAAACATACCATTAATTTATAGTCATCATAATTCACTAAGAGACTCATTTCTACTAGTTCCTGCTCCATGTTGTGAATGATCCAGCAGTGGATGAATCAATGGACAGATGTAGATTTAGCCAGAGCCAGGATGCCAATTTGCCAACAAGTGCTCTTTCTGGCCGCCTCCTGCTGACAGCAACACACTCCCCTTGTTCTGTTTTACGTCTGTTTTACTAGTTATTACCAAAGTCCTTTTAGGCAAGTCCTGCCACTCGGCCGCCATCTTGGCAATGCCTCCATGCAGCCATTTCGGACTAACAAGACCAGGCCCCTGTCTGAATGAATGGGGAGAGAGCCAGAACTGCACTTTCTCTGCTCGGGACATAAAAACTACATGAATAGAATCAGCATTAAAATCTGATAAAAATCGCTGAAAGAGTTCGACAACTTTGCCCCTAAATAAGGTTTGAAAAGCGTTTTTCCCAACCGATTATTCTTCTACTACGCATGCATCACCACTTCCGCGCATACGCAGTAGAAGTAACACAGACCCTTATGTCAGTGGAACCACACGATTGGCTGAAATATGTTTCCCACTTTGGCTGTTAAAAGAGACGATTGGCTTTCTAGCGGGAGGGGAGGGACAACCGCCATCTTTGCCGTTACGGGTTTTTCCCCATAGAGTTGTTTCGAGGATGTGATTGAGTGGCGTGTCTTAAATAAATGTGATATGGAATTAGACCATATCACATATATCGATGCTGCGCTGTGATCCTTGCTCCAAGCAAGCAGCTGACCCGGCGCTCTCTGCACTGCTCCCCGTGCCCCCGCCCCTCCTCTTTCATGCACAGAGGGGGGAGGGGCAGGAACAGATACTCAGCCACTCTTTAACAAACATGGAGGAAGCAACATGCGTGCGGAGGAGGAATTGGTTACTAAAAGAAAAAGCAGTGGCTCAGTAATTTGGAGATGGTTCGGATTCAATGTATCAGATGAGCAACAAAATCACGTTATATGTAGGGAGTGCCATAAACAACTTACAGCCAGGGGTGGAAGCACTACAAATCTTTTTCACCACCTAAAACAGTGGCACAAACTGCAATACGAAGAGTCTTTGAAACTGCGCGCTGCAGAAGCCCCAGCCGCAAGCCATCGACAACCCAAAAAAGCTCCAGCCCCAAAACAAAGCTCACTGCAAACTTCATTTACCCGCAGTGTGCCCAATGAAAAGAAAAGTGACAAGTGGTGTACTATAACTAAAGTGGTGTCCTATCACATTGCTAAAGATATGGCCCCTGTTGCAACTGTGGAACAAGTCGGATTCAAAAAGCTACTGAAAACTATGGACCTGAGATATGAGCTTCCCAGTTGCAACTACTTTGCACAAGAAGCACTGCCACAAATGTACACTGAAGTCAGAGCCTTGCTGACTGGCTCGCTAACGT
Source organism: Micropterus dolomieu (assembly GCF_021292245.1). Classification (NCBI taxonomy): domain Eukaryota; kingdom Metazoa; phylum Chordata; class Actinopteri; order Centrarchiformes; family Centrarchidae; genus Micropterus; species Micropterus dolomieu. Next base: position 3,023,932 of record NC_060166.1, on the reverse strand, counting down.
AACCCATTTTGCATTGACCAGCGAGATGTGGTCGAGCAGGACGTATGAGCTTTACATGAGCGTGACAGTTCTCTTCATTCAAGACTGGGAGATGAAAACAGCGTGTCTCCAAACAAGTTATTTCCCCCAGGATCACACCGTTGAGCATGTAGCTGAGGCCCTGCAGGACGCAATTGCAAGCTGGAAACTCCAAGAAAATCATCTGGTTGCTATAACAACCGACAACAGGAGCAACATTGTCAAACATCGCGGTTGAGCTGAACGAGTGGCTGAGGATGCAGTGCTTCGGTCACAGACTACACTTGGTTATTGGTGAGTGCAGTGTTGTAAGGAGTATTCAGTTATTTTACTTTAAACAAAAACATATTAAAATGTTAGTTTTTCCTTATTTTCCGTTGTGTGTCTGTCTGCAACTTTGTGTTTTATGCTGCTGCTGTCTCCGTTAAAAAATCTATTGTTAAAAAGGGGTTAAATAGATTAATATAAAACACAAAACTTAAAGTGCTAAAAGTAAAATCACTTACAATACAGAATGGTTGATTTCAGAACCATATTTATTAGGTTATTGGATAAGAATTAGTGATGCATTGATGTGTTTACCACTTTAATGTTACAGCTGGTAAAGGTGAGGTAATTATGACTTTAAAATGCTGGTTAGCCTGTTGATATCATCAAGGTAACATATTTAGCTATTTAAACTATATTTGTTTCTCTGGATTGAAAGAGCAGACTGCAAAGTAACTAGAAACTAATGTTGATACGTAGGCCTAAACATTGTGGAGTCTTTAGTGGAGTAGAAATAAGAAGTATCATTAAAAAACAGCTTAAATACTAAGAACAACAACAACAACGAAACATGAGTAAATATACATATACTACATTATAGCCATCATTTATAAATTATACAAAAATAATAATACATACAAATCACTTACAGGATTAAAATTCAGAAAATAAATGAATATAATATTTGATATTTATGATTAGGCCAGGTGTTAATTAAAAAAATAAACTATGAAACGAGAAAATAATATTAATGTAGAATATTTCTAAAGCTTGATTTTGAAAAGCACTTAGTTGTATGAGTGTATTAAAGTGAAACCAGAGTCAAATTTGTTTAATATTTTTTTATGATTCTGACAGGACATGGCATGAATGACAAGCACGTCACCCGGGCAATTTCTCTGTGCAAGAGAATTGTAAGCTGTTTTTCGTACAGCTGGAAGAAAAGGAGACATCTTGCTTAAGTCCAGATTCAGCTGGGTCTGCCAAGTCACCAACTCATAACCAAGTCTGCCACACGCTGGGGATCGAGGCAGCAGATGATAGAGACAGTCCTGGAGCAGGAAGGAACACTGGCCAAAGTCCTGTCTAATGACAAAAAGACCAGGCACCTTGTCCCTACCTGGCAGGACTTAGAGGTCGTAGAAGCAGTCCAAAAGGTCCTGACACCTCACCAGGACTTTACCAATGCTTTGTCAGGTGAGGAGTACATCACTCTATCTATCATATGTGAAACCTTTGCTGCACTTTTTTAACAAAAGTCTCCTGGCATGTGAAGAAGGTGATAGTGAGCTTTGTAAATCGATCAAGTGAAAAAGTCAATGAATTGAAGCACAGAGCTGTCTTGGAGGTGGAGACGCTACTGGCTGATCAAACGCCTTACCTGCCCACTGTGCCTGAGCCTGCAGATGGAGAAGCAGCAGTAGTGCCAAAAGCTAAGACACTGGCAAGCTTCTTCAAGCAGCGCACAGCCACCACCACTGCACTGCACTGCAAAAGGTACTCCTGTTGTTATACAGTATTTATGTTTACATTTTATTTTTATTTGAACAGTTGAGCATTTAATTATGAATCAGGTGAAGAAACCTGTTTATTATTTATTCATTTGATTTTGCAACTGTTCACTGAAATAGCCGGTTTCAATAAAACTACTTGTGACATGTCATATATTATATTTGGCTTTGACTGAACATTATCGGGATATATATCCTATATCGATATTCAGCCTAAATATATCGGGATATGACTTTTGGTCCATATCGCCCAGCCCTAGCGTGTCTCCTCTTAAATTGTCTCTGTTTATCTCTCTCTCTCTCTCTCTCTCTCACACACACACACAGACACCTCCAGTTACTTTAACACTCAAAGTAAAAAGAGCTGACTTGGAAATTTCTACTCCTTAGTTTTGGAGACATACCAATTGTCTCCTCATTTTCTGTGGATAGATATGGCTATCAATGTGATTGTTTTCTTCTGATTTTGTGAAGAAGAAGTGAAAGATTTATATCTTTATAAGGGTTTATATCTCAGTTTATAGCTTAATAACGTTCCACACTGAAGCTCATCAAACACTCCCCTAATCCGCTATCGATCCCCAAAACACCAATGTGCAACACTTTCAACAGCAAATTTTCCCATTTCCTGCTGACAAGGTCTCTCGCTCTGAACAATCAAAGGCAGGAAGGGATCCGGTCAATGCAGGGGCCAGCCAATTGGTGAACACCTTCAGCAACAAACCAGAAATTGATTGAGAGGTTGATTCTGTCAAGCAGCTCTACTCAGAAGAAAAAGAGGCAAAGTCAAGAGCAGTTTGGCCCGCACTGTATCACCAAGCCAACCCACAATGCCACAAAGTCTGTTTGTTAAAGTCAGCAGCAGCAGTTAGCTGTCTCTGCTCCACAACTCAGCTCTGAAATGGCATAAATAACAAGACCTGTCTCTGTATTTCTGCTCAGGCAGTTTCGGTGCATCTCAATGAGTGGGTGGATAGAGTCTCTGCTAGCCAGTAAATTATCACAGAGAGACTTGCTCCACTGTTTCTTCTAGATTTTTCCATTCCTATCTATACTGGTTTTATTACAGGTACAAGTGAGACCTATGGTGCTCTCTCATTTGTCTGATGTCTGGCTGTGAACAGGCTTACTGTTCTGAAACAGGCTGGGCCAGGACTAAATTCCCACTGACTACAAGGTATGGCATGCTAGCTCTATCCCACTTGTGGCAAAGCTTTAAGTAAATATTTTGGATCTAAATACAGTCCAAAACAGACCACGCAGCTACTGAAAAGGTGTGTAATATATAGTGTGAAGTGTGAATGTTTTGGAAACCACAAAGACATAGGACAAACTTTAAAGAATCATAATTATATTAATAATAATAATAAATAATAATAGTTTGCGTGCCACCATAAAAATCAGTGGAAGAATAAAATTTCAACAGTTCAAAAAGAAAATATTTAAAATGTAATCAGGATCACTGATTTTGTTGTATCATTATATACATATAGAAAAATTCAAATGTGCAATTATTTATGGGGAAAAATAACAATGAATGTATTGCAACAGGATGACATTAAAATACTATAATACTATTTATTAGGGGATAATTCACAATAAATGCATTGTTGCAGAACATGTCAGCCTATTGTGAATTTTCCTATCAAACAGCTTATTACTTGACAGCCTCTGTATGCTGCTGAACACATGGTAATAAGTGGGTCTGATGGAGGCTCGTCTCACGAGGGCAATGCTCCTCCTTGTTTACAAAGCTTGACCGGACATAGCTTTTTTATTTTTCTAAAGGAATATCTGACTTCACCCACACAGCCACTAAATCTACAGTGAGCTTGAGTCTTGAATCTGTAAATGTGGTTGCACTTCTGAGAGTTTGTTGAAGTTATGAACTCTTGCTGGTGCGCTGACTCTTTGATAATGGTGTGTGTGTGTGTGTGTGTGTGTGTGTGTGTGTGTGTGTGTGTGTATGTGTGGAGAGCGATATAGCTGCTGAGCCCCACCATCACTGAAATACCGACACACGAGGGCAGAGGCAGCGACACCAAAACATAATAGCATAGTTTTTCTGTTTGTTTGTTTTAAGTGCTGTAGGGAAAAAACACTTCTAATGCAGTTTTTAAAAATGCCACATTTTGGCAGATTCCACAATATTCTGTGTTTTACAGTTGATTCCATTGTTATTGTCAAATTCTGGGAGACAAAAGCAAAATAAAAGCAAAATACGCATCATATAACGCTCGCCAAGCGGCTAGTCCAACACGCCCTCAAAAACACCGGTGGAAAAACACTGAGCTACAGCACACAACTCTCCTCTCCTATCCAAACACTAGCTACACTCAATGCGTTCTCATCTCAATGCGTCATATCATTCAGACAGTGACAAAGCGTAAGTATTTTATGCTAAGCTGTAGGGTTAGCCGGTCAACATGCATAAAGTCAGTGACTTAGGTTTAGGTACTAAAATTTCTGATGGTTGTGGTAAGGGTAGGGGGCTTCAGGGGGCTGTCAACACCTTTAACACGATCGTAGCTAGCTAGCTAGCACTTCCGGTCTGAGACACATCCGGAAGCTGAAGGGTACCTTTGGCATGAAATAACTACGTTTTGTCACTTTTTCTGAAAGCGTTGGTTTTAGAATTTTAGAATTTAAGACATTATAATCATGCACTGTTTAGACTCTACAGGAAGTATTTTGAATCTAGCTATAAAACAGGTAAAGCTAGCACTAAGGTTAAAAAAACCCAAGAAAATTACCAATTGATACCGTTGTAGGATGTGGAAAAAATTTAGCCTGACTAATATGGTGGTTTTAGCCACACAAAATTACGACTCATGTTTACATTTATTGTGGCAGCAACCTCTAGTGGACTTACAGCGCAAACTCATGACAAAGATGTATTATAAAGACCGTTCAGTTCCCATGTGAAACAAGACTGATATTTTTTTATAAATTTAAGTAGGGATAGCAAAGTTAGCTTTGCTAAATTTAAGTAGGGATAGCAATGTTAGCTAACTATGTTAGTCTAAAAGGTTGACAGCCCCGCGTAGTCCCTTACCCTACCCCAAACCTTCACAGGGATGTGTGCCTAAACCTAAGTCAGTGATTGTATGCATGTTGAGTGGTAAACCCAACAGCTGTGCAGATCTGCTAGCAGCTGGGGTTCAACTCCTCTGTGTTTCTGTGGTCTGCACATGTTTATGTCATGTGACGTTGGTAACGTGATTTCTAAAATGTAGGTCCAGTCGGGAAATGCAGTTCGAAATTGCCGTTTTGGGAGGCATGGACAAATGCGATCGTTAGGGGCGCTATTTTAGGGTACGCTTATATGAGTCGTATTTGGAAGTTAGTTAAAACGACCTTTGTTGTTGTTTAGGTTGGAGGACTTGTTGAAAAAATTTTAAGGACATACCCATACCTTAAAAGAGAAGGAAAAAGATTATTTGGGGTCACTTGTATGTGAATCTGAAATAATATCTGCTTTGAAACCTCTCGAACATTGAAAGCACTAAGCAATGCTGGTGCTTTCAATGTTGGGTTTTAGAACGTGTCTCCACTTCTTACCTTATTATTCAATGACATTATACCTCTCAGTCCATGCCACTGAGTATGTGCCAAGCCACTAACTCTTTGTTGCCAAACCGGCTAAGGATCATTCCCAAAATTAGTCATTTTTGTCCTGTTACTACCAAAACAGTACCGAGTTTCAAAACCTAGCACTGAAGCTTAAATAATTGATCTGCAGTCGATTTTGGAGAGTATCTGGCACTTAACTGACATAGGGATCCTTAGACCTCTCGACAAATGGGGCAAAAAACCTCTCTCAAACCACTGTAGCTGAAACAGTCATGTTTTGTGTGCTGCTACACACAGAAAACAATATTTTGAACAGCAAAAATGGAAAAGGTGCAAGGCATATGTATTCCTTTATGCTACAAAAAGCAAACCATATATACAAAAATGATAAGATGAGATACAGAAATAAATAAATAAACTATAAATAAATAAACTAAAAAGTAATGTGTTAGTGCTGACCAAATGGCAGGACAACTTTTCTGATGGACACATCTGGGTTGCAGCTCTGCGAGCAGCTGGCCCACATGCCAACACTAACCCGCCACACACAGGTTCAGTGCCCTACTGAATGTTGGGCTTCAAGGAGTATGTAGGGGTACTACATATGCTGTGCTCTGTCTAGGTGTATGATATCCAAAATGAACTGTTAGGCTGTTGCAACTGTAACAGGTTTGGGAACAAAAGAAAGAACCGAACAAATGTGATTTCAGAACTGTGTTGAAACTAAAGGAATGTGACAAATAATAAGGGGAAATTATATGAAAAGTAATGAGGGTTAAGTCAAAAACCACAAACATCAAAACATATGGGCACTTGATAGTGTGACCCAACTCCTTTTCACACTGTATAAACATGTGCCTCCTGCTCACATTTCTGCTCGCTGATGACTTGGAGCTGGATGTTCGGGCCAATTAAACACAGCAGTGCCACAGTCACCTAACTGCCCTGCACATGCATATCGAACCAGCAGAACGGGAGCCGTGTCTTCTGCTCACATCATAGACACACAGGGTGGTGGAGCTCTGCTGTGGGACCTGCCCTCCATGTTAGGAAGACGACAGGTGGGTGGAAGAGCTGGTTACTTTAAAGTCTCCAAACACACGCCTGCTTAAATAATCATATTAGCACAAGTACAATTATTCACGGGTAACGACTTGTGTCAGCAGCTACTGTGGCTTGAGGGGAAGAAATGTTTAATTGATGTTTTCTGCACACACTGGCAAGAGTTTCATCTCTCTTTCTGTACATGTAGATGTAAAAAAGGGACTCCTGGCCAGGAGTGTCAGCAAAATCTGACACAGTAAATGAGTAGCAGTGAATATGATTTAACATGACAAAGAACTTACTGTGAATTATTCTGCTGGCTGACTGGACAGCTGTCATAGAAAAGGGGCTCCTTTGAAGGCCAATATAATAATTAATTGAAACCTGGTTGGTTCAGAGCTTCATTTCCAGGTTTGGCTCGTGGTCAGGTGGAGAGGAGCAGCAGGGGTGAGGCTGCTTTGACAGTGAAGGCTAACTATTTCATCTACAGCTATGTCTCAGAATGACCCAAGAACACTGAGTAAAGAAAACATGTTTTAAAGGGCAGTTTTGTTGTCTTTTTAATTTACAGGACAACTTACTGTACATTCAGACCAAATGCGAGGTGAATGCTGGGCGCAGCGCAATTACATTCAAAGTCAATGCAAAGATGAGGAGAAATGCGAATTCCTGTCGGGCGATGCGCTTTCCTGCGCATCGCCCAACAGGAGTTCGCAGGCAGCGACCTGAAGAGATCCACGCAAGTTGAATTTTTTCAACTGAAGCAACTGAAGCATGACGATGTATCACTATGACCTATCAGCGTTCAGACGTCACAGGCGGCTTCAGAGTGTTGTTTGGAGACGACCAGGCAGAGCGGAGGGATTGAATCTCCACTGGCAAACAGCTCCTTCAGGGAGCTGTGGAGGAGAAAGTCAAACTGGATTCTGCTCTGACAACAGGAGCTCAGAGTTAATTGCTTTTATTCAACTAACTTTTTACTTAATTAATTTTATGGACGTTGATTTATCTTTACTTGCGCATCTCAGCAGCAAGCTACCATGTCTTTCCAACTTCATCTGTTGATGTTAGCGTTAGAGGGCACCCAGAGCTCTGCGATACTCCTACTTCAAAAAAAAGGACAGAAATAGACAATGCTTGGGAAAAAGTAATCGAGGAAGTTGAACTACCTGGTAAGTTCAGAAAATGTGTCTGTTACTTGATTCCAGCTATCGTTGTACTTTACAGTACAGAAGTTAGAATAGTATAGCCCTGATCGATCCAAACTCCATTCAGAAAACAAACATTTTAAAAGTTGCTATTCTGCTGTCTTGCTGGAAGACCTGACAAAGCGTGAATTGTGTTGTTTAATAGAAATCATGGTATACTTATTTCGGCATCGTTTTGATCTGCTTATTGCAATTAAATCACAGATTGTTTACTTTGGGTTCATACCGCTGTAGTAATTGCGGGTTGTGTTTATCCATTGTGTGTAGTAGTCCAGCGATAATACTCTTGCAAGAAAAGCGATGCAAGGATTAAATTTGCCTTTGGTCTGAATGCACAGTAATAACAAATGTATTCAAATTTCCATTATTTGCAGAGCCAAGAAGTTGAGTGTACATGTGAGTTACTGAAACTGCACCTGAAATATGTGTTACTTTACAGATAATTGGTTAAACTGACAAATGAGCTGGCAAATTAAGCAACAGAAAACATTCAATTTTAGCTCTTTCTTGTGATGATTATGATTACATATCTTTCTCTGAGGTGTGTTTTACCTTCAGGGAAAGTTGAGATACTGGCTGTTCTGTCCTTCCCTTTTAGGGGTAGATGACAGAGGTAGGACCTACAGACTATTTGCCTTATAATATTTAAGACTTCCTGAAATGACGTAATTCTTGTGGCTCATGTATTTTCAATTCAATTTTATTTATATAGCGCCAAATCACAACAACAGTTATCTCACAGCGCTTTTCATAAAAGAGCAGGTCTAGACCATACTCTGTGATGATATTTACAGAAGTCCAACAGTTCCCACCAAGAGCTGTGACTCTCTGTCAGCCTGGCTACATTGCTGAAATGTATGTGTAATATATATTTTTGTTTTGTATATATATATATATATATATATATATATATTCCTGATTTCTGAAACCATGCACCTATGGCTACCAAGCTAATATGCTACTCTGCGTTACTAGCATGGAGGTAGTGAATTGACTAAAAACCCCCAGAGGCAAGTCGACGTTGGTGGTCGTTAGCCGGTGGCCATATCATTACCAGCTTAACGTTACACTCGAGGGCACTGCAGCAGTGTGTGTATCAGCTTGCTGAGAATAGAAGAGCATTTTCAGGATTGTAACTGTGGAAAATGAATATTAAATCCGATATATATCAAAAAATATATCGATATTTTTGACAACACTATTACAGCTTTCAAAAGAATGCCTCTCTCCCTCGTACTCCATTCTTTCTTTAGCTTCTTGGCTAACAGCTGACTTGAACAACATAAGGTCCGGTGCTGCTGACCTGCTGCGCAGTTGCACATTCACGTCAAGGATGGTGCGTTCATTAAATCTTTTTTGTACATTTGTGAAATAGAAAACAAATTGAGTGCATTCCACATTTATGTGTATAGATTTTGTTATGATGATGATATTGTTAACTAGAAATTCAATATACTTGTTTTTCAAGATTCCTCCTAACTGGATGGCTTTGACAAAGAAGAAATCTATATTTATGGTTTCTGGGGTCAGCTAATCATAGAGGAAGTTTTGGATTGTGTCACAAGTATAAAAAAGGTGCTCTGTTGTTTCTACATTTATGTGGGTCTGCTGTGGTGAACTTACAATGCTGCGCCGCTTTATATGTTGCTGCTGGAAGGAATTCTGGGAAAGCATTATCTCCTTTCCTTTTGTAAAGGATGGTCCAATGTAACCTATGCTAAAGGAGATAAGAAAGGAAGCACTCTTAGCACCTTTCCTTAGCTTTTAGAAAATTGACCAGCTCTTGTCATGGCTGCAACTCAAACACTTCCGGGTCATTTCACTCAGTTAAGAACCTTCCTAAGCAAAAAAAACTATTCGACCACAGCCCAAGTGCCAAGTCTTATTTCCACACCTCTGGGAACAACAGTACCAACTTGCTGTGTTGTGCCATGCAGCCATGCAGTAAAAAGTAGATTTCCCTCCAAATCTGACCTGCTTGCACACTCTGGACAATGAGTGGTGACCGACAGAGCCTGCTGGCAGCGGTATTCAAGACAAAGACCTACTGCTAATGATTCAAAATGAAGGTTGACATGATTTTTTGATGGTAAACTGATACAGCATCTTGACATTGTCAGATCTAGATTATTAGATATTCCACATGCAGACAGTGTGTTCAGAGGGGTGAGCAGAAAGGCAGGTTGAGAGTGAGACCAGGCTGTCTCCTTACACAGATCAAAAAGACAAAGACAGACAATACTGCTGGGCATCTGGGCTGACACAACCACCATTCAACAGCATTCCAGCAGTCACTGAGAACAATAGCAGGTCTGTTCACTCTGTACACACACCACGCACCAGCCAACAAACAGTAGAGACGAAGCACCAGTAAACAACAAGCAACCCCCCAGCCTGGATGAAGAGGGGCCAAAAGAAATCCCCCAACTCGCTCCTTCTCTCTTTCTATCATACACACAGAGAGATGGAAGGAGGGAGGGGGCTGGGCAGAGTGCTGGCATTTGGCACGAACAGAGTCTCACAAAGCCCTCGGGACCCCAGAGATGAAGGAAAGGCGAGGGGGAGGGTGGAGGAGGAGGGGATTGCAGGATGCCATTTTTAAGCAGGCAGCCTGTGGAGCAAGGCGCTCAGGGAGAAGGAGAACAAAACGAATGGAGGGAGGGCTCCATCTCCTCCTCCTCCTCCATGTGGAGGTCAGTGTGGAGGTCAGCCACTGCAGGCAGCACCGGTACACCAGCTCCTCTGCAAAATCTCACGCATCTGCAGTGGTGCAGCAGAAAGAATACATGCAACCACACATACTGTAAAATCTATCAGACAAAGTGCCAGTATTGGCAAATTGACTGAAGCTGGCCTCTTCAGTCTTGCCAGATTCAACAGTGGGTCCTCATGTTGTGCAGCCAAGCACTCCACAGAAATAGGTTTAGCATGTTCAGCCTAACTTAACTGGGTTCGAAGCAGGGGGAAACAGCATAACTCCAAGTTGGAAAAAATACAAAAAGAAATACAATAAAAAAACAACCACTCTAAAGCTCATTAACAAATCAAAAGTTTGACATACCTCTTGTATCTTGCTGCGAGTAATGTTGGCAGAGAAAGATGAACAGACAAACCTCTTGTTATTCTGACTTGGTGGCGTTTCATACATTATTCCAAGATGGATAGCCATGTCGCTAGCCTTGTATTTACACCATATAAATGGCCTCAATTAGTTAATAGCAAAAGCTCTGAAGAGATGTAGGTTTTTGGATATTTTCAGTGACAAGGAGGCGCGCGTGACAGTTTTTTTAATCACATTCGGTTCATATTTACGGCATGGACACCTGAAACATGACTTTTGCTGCTTGCTTCACTGTAGCCAGCTGTTGTTGGTCCAGAAATCAAATTCTATTTCTACGCATGTTAAAATAGACAATGGTTTTGTTTAAAGGCATACATACAGGAAAACACAGGCTAAATGTTTTTTTGCAATTTCTTTAGTACCTGTCTAAGTAGTAATGCACATAGCATGTCAGTCTGCTGGGTTGAGTTCCAATCAGCCTGTGCAAAACAGGTGAAAGAGAAGGAGGTGATGAAGGAGGTGTAAGAGGTGATGAGGAGGTGTTGGGGAAAGAGGTGAGGAGGAGGAGCTGCCAGTACAGCAAGTGAATAGACAGCTGTGTGGTTGTTTGGCTGCTTGCCTGCTGGAGAAAAGTGAGAGGAGGAAGCAGCCACGCACGCGCGCGCGTGCGTGCGTACACACACACACACACATATAGTGCACAGGTGTGTGTGAGCTTGTGCATGTGTGTGCATGTCTTAAACAGATATGCACAGCCAGGGGGTAGACGGAATATCCCCTTCAGTCTCATCTCAAATCATCTCCTGCATGTCTCCTGCATCCTGGTGACTTCTGCAGAAAGCTCTCAATAAAAATGAAGCTCCACCCTCCTAGCCTCCCTTTTTACACACACACACACACACACACACACGTAGTACATGAACACTTGTTTTCACAGAATGCCCGTGGGACACTTCAGACCAGCCTCAGTTGTTGCTTCCACCCGCCTGTCTGCAGCAACGCACACACTAACATGTTGGCACTGCTTTCAGTGTTTTCAGGCTTCCAGCTGATGAAATGTAAATGTAATTCTGATTTCTTTATTTCACTGCAGAGCATTCCAGCTGTGGCAGTAGCTAGGCCTACTGTAGGCCACAGTGTTGAGATTTAGAAATTAGCATACAGGCGCAGAGAGGGCCTGCTTTATGAGGCTTTTTCGTCAGCAGCAGATAGTGAAGTTGCTGCAGACTATCTGCTGCATAATCGATATTACAGAGTTGCACCTGCCTCCATAATACATCTATAACATGGAAGCTAAACGTTACTAATGCACAGCTAGGTCTACTAAAAACCAAATTCTATGTAGTACCAAATGCAGGTTGCAAAGCGAGGAGAAAGCACTGACAGCTACACAGCGATTAGATGCGGATGGCTACAGAGGGGGCCGGACTCTCAGCTGTCCCATGCAGCTGAAGCTGGAGCCCTGCAGCCCGCTGTCCATCAGCAGTAACCGCTCAACTGCAGTTCAGTCAACGCTGCGTGGAGCCGCACAGCACCAACAGTCATATTATACCAGATGTTCCATGGCTCAGGTCACCCACCTACTCCCACTCTGTCTTTCAGATAAAAAACAGCGGCTGTGGAAAACCATTCCCCGCATTCACACCGCATTTGTCCACACACCTCTAACTTTCCCCACGTATCCCAGCAGGGACTGCCGCGCTACCCGCGGGACTCACCCGGTCATGCTGCAGAATATCCCGGTGAAAAAGTCCGTCCTCCTCTGTATCACCCACACCAGCAGAGCCGCTCGCAGACTGACGCGCCGCTGACTGAACGGTCCGCTCTCTTCTTCGCTTCTGCTGCCGCGCGCTCACGACGAGGCCGGTTGCGCGCAGGCGTGCGCGGGCACAGCGCAGCCTACTGGAGAATGCGCAGATTTGATTTCTTGCTCTAGATTTTTAAAATAGGCCTACGTTAATTGAATAAAATTATTAATTTTATTATTGAATTACTGTAACCACATAGCCAACATCTGAGCAAGGCTGGGTGGCACATATTTCTTATTTTGTAGATGGGTTTTAAATAGCAGTAGTGAACTGGACTGGATAATCCATACCTTTATCTCTCCAAATTGTCAAGATCATTCAGAGTTAATAAGGTCATTGTTGTTTTTTAAATGGTTGTGTCATTGTCCTTGCAGCATCTTTAACTCAGAATGTACTGCATGTCCCCCTGATAACCTCCATCTAAGGTTGTCACAAAGCAGGATTGGTTGACCCCATACCTTAAATTTGATAAATGCAGAAAGTTAAGTTGGTCAGAATACAGCAAATATAATAAATATCATGAAATAATTTAGTTTAGGCTCTGTCTTGGTGCCTAGACCTGCCAACAAATGTCTGTTGAAAACCAAACAGCCCACATTACCTTAGACTTGTAGACCGCTACTGACCTGTACACCCAGACTGACCTTAGAATCAGCTGCCCTGCCAATCTCCTGCTTCTTTTTCTCTCCTAAAATATCTTCAATATCCATCTGGTCAATGAATGGAAGGATATACAACAGTATTAACAGGGACACTATGACATTTAGTTTTTACTGACAACATTATGTGGGAACTGATATTGTTTTGAAATAGGCTACTAGAGATAGGCAATATTAACGGCGTTCACATTGTCAACACTAGTGTTTTTCCATAGCTAACTAAAAAATCCCCTCTCCTTTAGCTCAAGTAAATGTAGCTTAAGTTCAGCAACCCAGCAGGCACCGGACGTCAGTCCAACGTCAAACTCACATTGGACAGACGTTTGATTTTAGTCAGAAATGAAAATTGTGTTGGTGTCAAAACCCAACGTTGGGTTGACATCAACCACAAACATAGGACAGACATTGGACAAAAAAAAAAGAAATTTAAGAGTTAGTTTGGATTTTGTTGGCATGACATCAAACTTTTACAGAGCTTTGTTTTTATTGTAAATGAAAAATCTACATACTGAGAAATTGGGATGATGTTATACTAAGGTTAGACAGATGTCAAGATCAAAAGTTGGACAGACCCACATTTTAAGACACGACCAGAGACAAAGACATTCATTGAGTTAAGAAAATAAACTCTTTATTGTAAAACGTTTGGTTTTAATTTCCTTTTACTGGAATAGAATATCCTTTCAATGGCAACATGGAAAGATATTTAATTGGGACAGAATTGAGGGTGAGTTTGAGGGCTTCAGGTTAATAACAGCTTAGCAAATTTCTCAAATTCCTTTGAGTGCCCAGGGAGACATTTTGGGAACAGAGAATAATGACTGAGATTTTAAGTACAGAAAGAAATAAAACACAGATTTACATATCTTCTATCTGTAACCTAACTGATGAACGTGATTCAATATACACAATTGTAGCTAGCCCAACAGCAAAATTGTTAAGTTGTTGAGAATCAAGCACAGCCCTAACGCCAATCCAAACCTAAAAAAATACTTCAAATACTCTCAAAAAATGTCAATGCTAACATGCTGGTGTTTAGCAGGTATAATGTTTGAAAAATGAATGAAAACTACATTTTTAACAAAATTTAACAAACTGTGTCAGACCCCACTTATGAACTAAAAAAATTTAAACTTTTTTCTTCCACCTCCGAACACCCTGTCTGAGGCATATTTCAAACAGAAGGCGACAGCCACTGCAATGCTTGCCTCCGTTTCTGCAGTTGTCCTCTGAACACTCTCTGTAAAGAATATTTGAAACTGTAAATCTTTGGGGCATATAGAATATAATGGAATACAGTAAGCAGTAAAAACATTAAGATGCAGACATTCTCAAGGGCCATGCATTTTTGCATGTACATGCTTTAAAGCATTTCAACTTTACATGGTGTTCTTAAACTGCAAGCAGCTGGCTACATACTGGCAGAAAAAACTGAATGCCAGCAAATTTCATTGTTTTAAAGATATCAAAAAATGATGTTTACACTATCCTACAGCACTGTGCCCTTATATGGATTGGAGCTTTAGATTGCAGACTCTGACCCTTATATGGTATTTAGCAGATACCTAAACATGTCCTATATAGGCTGTATTTGATGTACAGAGAGACAGAGTGGTTATCGGGCTGGGTCACTCTCCAAGCTGCTGCAGAGCTTGTAATTGATGCTGAATTCCTTGATGTAATAAACTTTTATGATCAAGAACAGTGTCAAGCGGATTTCTTCTCAACACATCATCGCAGCATTATTGTTTGGACACCACAACATCTATTCAGCATGTTTACCGTAGAAAACAATTTAGTGCAGTGAAAATCTGACATTTCTTGCAGGTAGTGGCCAGGTTGTTAACAGGTGGCAACTGTAGTTACTGGTTTTCACTAAATCCCCAAAATAGACACTAGAAAACACTGAGGATATATGCTTTTGTTGCAACATTCGCTGGGTCGCCCGAATTTCGTATGACACTACGTTGCCAAAGCCTATCAAAGGTGAAATTTTCCGGATGTCACCGACGGCTTCAGAGCGTTGTTTGGAGAGGACCAGACAGAACAGAGCCAACGGAGAGCTGACTTTTCACTATATTTTTTTAAAAGTCTGAATGCATGGGTCTTGGCATGGTCCATCAAAATATCTACCACTATTAATTTTTGAAAATCTAAATCACGCAAATTAGCATATGCCAACAGTGGCTGTGGTGAGCCCCGAAGATACACTGTAAAAATTATCTAGGTGGTTCAACTTAAAAACTTAAGTTTAATTGCTGCCTTAAAAATGTGAGTAAACTCAACTTTAAGAAAAGCTTTGTTTCAACTCATGATGTTACGTTATACAATTTGTTTAAATTAATGATAATTTGTTGTTTAAACTTAATACTGTGAGTTAAAACAACTATCTATATTATATTGTCCATTCAAGGAAACTTGCTTTGACTTGCTTTTCACAACAACAGCACCACTGTGCTATTATCGTCAACGACTTGTGACGGGGCAGGTAGCTTGCTGGTGTGCCTGTGCATGCTGCAGTCAAAGTTCAAAATAGCAGCAGATGTCATCTCCTTTCTGAAAGGGCCTTAAGGCCGTTGTCTGGAACCCTTTCCACCGGTGGCAATAGTCTTGTTTACCACAGAGGTGTCTATATTTTGGTTGGAATTTGAATATATGACTTATCTGCAGTGTATAATTAGCAGGGGTGGGCAAGAACACCAAATTTTCTGTATCTGTACTCAGAATTGGCGGGGCTTAATCTATAAGTGGGTGGTATTAACTGGAAGTTATTTAAGCCTGAAATTTCTATCAGAACTTGCTATATTTATTAGAAAACCATTTACAGAACAGCCTCAGAATTGAGCTTCAGAGAATAGTAATTGATTTTTTTATATTCATATATTTATAGTTTATAACAAAACAGATATTGACACATTTTACTCTGATGATATTCATTGAAAGTATCTGTACCGGATACTCGTTTTAACTGAGTACTTGCTAAACCCTAATAATTAGTTGATTATGTATATGTTTTTCTCAAACTCAAAAGACGCAGCACCTAGGCAATCCTCATACTCTCGCCTTTTTTTTCAACTGATAACTTACATACGTAAGTTCAATCAACACGACAAAAGTGTCAAATAGTCA
>NC_060166.1:3003646-3007554 GCF_021292245.1 Micropterus dolomieu | reverse complement strand
CAGTATAACATGTAGCTTGGACAGCATCCTCCTCTCTGACACCACCGACAGAGTCCAGCTCCACCAGTCCACTTCATTTCCTTGTGTCGCAAATTCCAAACTTTATGGTCATACTTTAACGAGGGGACGACGCTTTGCGTTCTAGCACACGTGCCAGATGCAGGAAAGAAACTGAAATTGAGAATGAGAGTGAAGTTTCCTCAGAGCTGGGTAACACAACAGGAGGACTCGGACCATGCGAGCAGAAACCAGGAGCTCATACTGTTCTAGAAGCTCAGTCTGATACTGTTTAGCTCCTGAAGGGACTGAACCCGGGAATGAGCTGGCTGACACGCTGCTGTGATGCTAACTGCTGTTAGAACACACATGTGAGTTAGTGTATCGCTCCTCGTTTTCTTCAGGAAACACAGACCGAGTGTTTCATCTCAGTCCTCTGAACAACAGACACGTGTCAGTACCTTCTAGTAGAAACAAAGGGCAGCAGTCACCAACAGCAGAGTCAGCTGCAGGACGACCACTATGATGAGAGGAACTGTTGGATCTGATCAAACACATGGACAGTCATCACATTACATCACACACCATCATGAGTCCATCAGCTCCCATTAAACACAAACTGTAGTGACCTGAAATCTCCAAAACCACTTCAGCATGGAGCTGTGGGATTCTGTCCGTCAGTAATCTCTATCAACAGATATCTGAACGCAGAGTCTGGAGGCAGGGGACCAGGTTTTGGTATTGGCACAGTTTTGGTTTCTGTTAGTAGTCCGACCAATCAGGTTTGAGCGGGCATTGGTTTCATGAACAGTCCTTACGGAGCAAAAGAGGCAGAAAGCATCGGCCCAAATGAACTCTGGGCATCAGCTATTGTCTGTTGGTGATTTAGCATTTAATTATCTTTTTATAAATGTAAGAAATACAAGACTCAGTTGTAAAAGAGACTTTCCTGTCAAAATAAAGGTTAAATTAAAAAAAGACAGTGAAGAGGACACACTGGAGACATTACTGTCATACATGATGTCATAGATGATGTCACTGATGGGCTTACCTGAGCAGGTGAGATACAGGATGGAGGAAGAGTAACGGGATCTTACACACTCCCTCAGAGCAGATCCAGACTGAACACAGTCAGACCAGATCCACCACACAGGTCTGTCTGAGGACACCTTTCTCTCTCCTACAGAAACAGCAGAGCCACAGTCCAGTTCTCTACAGACAACAGCTGCTTCCTTCAGGGTCCAGCCAGAGTTTATCACTGGTATCCAGTCTCCTTGATGTTTCACCTCCAGTGTTCCTGCACAGCGACTGGCTCCTCCCACCAACCTGACAGGCTCTGAACAGAAACAAGAGAGTCATCAGTAAAGAAGTGAATTCAAGAGACTAAACTAAAACTTATCTGCTGATTCTGCTTCTGTGATTCTTTCTCTTTTCTTTCTCTCTTTACCTGTTGAGGTGTGTTGTCCTTCAGCCTGGAGTCCTGTGATTGGACAGAAAAAACACTCAGGTTGTTTTGTAAAGAACTTTCAGCTCAGAAACATCTCAGTGAACTCCCTCTGGAGTCATTTTACCAGTTTACTGTAGGTGAGATGAACATGTGAATACACAGAACAGCAGCCAGCAGACTGGTTCATATAGAGTTAAAGGAAAAGCTCAGCTTCACTTCATCAGGATGGAAATCAGTATGTGGATTCATGCAGTGAGAGCTGCACAAACACAAGTCAAGAACAGCTGCAGCACAGCAACCAGCAGAAGACTAAACAAAGACGACGACTGGGGGAACACAGGTGACACGGGTCTATGGAATGAATACCTGCCATTTTATTTATTTATTTTTTTTTTTTAACCTGTCCTGCCCAGGGACAGGTATAATGACCTGGATGCCATATTGTGCCAGACAGATTTTACTTTAAAAAGAGAGTATTAAAATACTCCTTTGTCTGTTTTATTATTTATTTAATTATGTATTGATTTGTCACCAGGCCGGACAGGGGGGCAGACACGGGGATGGGGGGGCACAAACAGACAGCACAGAGAAAGGACAACACCTGTAAGAGAAGTGGGATGGAAGGTGGGGACAACAGGAAAAAGCTGTGGGAAACACCAATTGCAGAAAGCAACAAAACCTGCAATAGAACAGAGAGGGGGGCTTGGGGAGGAGAAAAACAACAACAACAAACAAACACAAACAAAAAAACAATAAAAATAATAATAATAGTAAAAGACAACCAGCCGAACAGCAGCAATAAACAGCTGACATATTAAGACAACTAAGAGAACAATGAAAACAAGAAACAGTCACACACACTAAATAAGCAACACAACACAGCCACGAGAGCTGGAATAATAATTAATTTAAATAAGTAACTGAAAGAAAAGCATCAGGAATAATTCTACCAGGGACAACCTAAATTTGTTTGTGTCTGTGTGTGACACTGTGTGTGTCTGTGTGCATGTGGGTGAATGTGTCTGTATGTGTGTGTGTGTACATGTGTGTGCGCATAAGCCTGTTAAAGAATGTAGTTGTTAGTGAGAGTGGGAAAACAACAACGACTCCCAGATGCACCGCGATGCAAACGCAGAAGACCCAGACCCAAATGCCAGTTGACAACGTAATGCCGACGGAACGCAAAAGAGGAAGAGCAGCGCCCGGACCGACCGCGGCGCGCACACAACATAGACCAGTGGCTCCCCCCCATCCAGCACCCCACCGCCGCGCAGCAAACAACCAAAATGCCCAAATGCCACACGAGAGAGAGCAAACGGAACAACACGACAGCGAAAGCCAGTGGAGAGAAACACCAGCAGCAAGTCCCAGCCCGGCAGCAAACGCACCGCACAGGTCACCGTGCACCCGCCAATAAAAGTCCACCGTCCCCCCAACCGCCGGAAAAAACTAAGGCCGCTGGCGCCAGCCGCCATCCCCCATGCTCAGCGCGCCCCCCGGCCGCCATGCAACACCAGCCAAACCAGCAACGAGGCAAAATCAACTAGCTCAGCTGCATGCCACCAACAACCCACCTACCCATCAAGGGCCAAGAACTCCAGGCACAAACCCAGAACAAACCGGAGTACAGCCCTGCCCTGCACCCACACTGCACATCCTGAAAACTAACTATATACCTCAGTATCCAGAGGGGTCCAACAACTGGCCGACAGAGAAATGGGCAAGCACGGATCCGAGGCCAACGAAGCAAAACAGGAACGCAAACAGGTCCACAAGCCAACGAGGAGATGCCTCCCCCGGACTCTAATGCACAAACTAAACGCCCAGCAGCCATCCAGAGACCCTGCCCAGGGAAAAAGTATAATGCATCAAGATGCATCGACAATCTCCCCACAATCCTACCGCAGCCCACCAAACCGCAATTGGATCAACCCGCGCAGAGACCCCCACCCCCAGAAGCCAGGACACCCCCAAAGCGCAAAGGACCCCAGACCGCATGTCCAGGGGGAAGCTGTACCCCGCCCCACGGAAGAACAGTAGAAAGCCGTGCCAGGAAGCTCCCTACCGCCAGGGAGCGATAACGCGGGAGAACCAGGCCAACGGTCCCCCAGCCCAGACAGAGGCATCCCTCCCTACAGTGCAGGCAGTGACAGCAGCCCCCAAGGCCGATCTCATCCCCGGACAGGGGCCCAGCCCCCCCCAGTCAAGCACCCCAGGACGGGCCAAGGGGTCCCAGCCCCCCCAGCGCGCAGACCCGCCCCAGACCCAGAGGCTCCAAAGCCCCGTGCCCCAGACCCCCACACACTCCCGAGGCAGGTCAGTGCAGCCCCAACCCAAAGTCCAACAATCCCCCGTCCTCGCCGAAGCCCCCCCGGCAGCCCCACTGCCAACCCCCCACCTCACCGCTCCCCCACAATCAGCAGCACTCCGAGCACCACCAGGCCATCGGAGCTGGCACAACCCC
>NC_060166.1:2982178-3003626 GCF_021292245.1 Micropterus dolomieu | reverse complement strand
GCGGCGCGCACACAACATAGACCAGTGCTCCCCCCCATCCAGCACCCCACCGCCGCGCAGCAAACAACCAAAATGCCCAAATGCCACGCAATCATCAACACCAATGCACAAGTGACGAGCCCAACGCGCACACTGCGCGAGCACAGCGACACCCATGCCCAGCAGCCCCCCGCGAATCCCGCGTGCGAGGTCGGGCAAACGAGAGAGAGCAAACGGAACAACACGACAGCGAAAGCCAGCGGAGAGAAACACCAGCAGCAAGTCCCAGCCCGGCAGCAAACGCGCCGCACAGGTCACCGTGCACCCGCCAATAAAAGTCCGCCGTCCCCCCAACTGCCGGAAAAAACTAAGGCCGCTGGTGCCAGCCGACATCCCCCATGCTCAGCGCGCCCCCCGGCCGCCATGCAACACCAGCCAAACCAGCAACGAGGCAAAATCAACTAGCTCAGCTGCATGCCACCAACAACCCACCCACCCGTCAAGGGCCGAGAACTCCAGGCACAAACCCAGAACAAACCGGAGCACAGCCCTGCCCCGCACCCACACTGCACATCCCGAAAACTAACTATATACCTCAGTATCCAGAGGGGTCCAACAACTGGCCGACAGAGAAATGGGGAAGCACGGATCCGAGGCCAACGAAGCAAAACAGGGACGCAAACAGGTCCCTCCAAGCCAACGAGGAGATGCCTCCCCCGGACTCCAATGCACAAACTAGACGCCCAGCAGCCATCCAGAGACCCTGCCCAGGGAAAAAGTATAATGCATCAAGATGCATCGACAATTGCCCCACAATCCCACCGCAGCCCAACAAACCGCAATTGGATCAACCCGCGCAGAGACCCCCACCCCCAGAAGCCAGGACACCCTGCGACCCCCCAAAGCGCAAAGGACCCCAGACCGCATGTCCAGGGGGAAGCTGTACCCCGCCCCAAGGAAGAACAGCAGAAAGCCGTGCCGGGAGGCTCCCTGCCGCCAGGGAGCTATAACACGGGAGAACCAGGCCAACGGTCCCCCAGCCCAGCCAGAGGCATCCCTCCCTACAGTGCAGGCAGTGACAGCAGCCCCCGAGGCCGATCTCATCCCCGGACAGGGGCCCAGCCCCCCCCAGTCAAGCACCCCCAAGGAGGAGCACCAAAACCTACCCCGACAACACCGGTCATGCGCCCCAGAGACTCCCGAATGCCCCCACCGTGAGAGAGCTGGCAGGGGGAAGCAGCGGGAGCCTCACCTCTGCCGAAGAGGGCCCAGGCGAGGAGAGTAGACAATGGTCCCCCAGGCCCAGGGACACACCACCCGCCCAGAAATGAGCAAAGGCCACAAGCCCGAGTCCGCAGAACCCTAGGTCAAGGGCGGGTCCCCACGCCAGGGGAGCCCACCCCAGATCAGGCAAGGCCGTCACCAACCTCACAGCACCCCCGACGCCCAGGGCTCCAGGGGTAGGACACGAGGCCAATGAGAATCTCCCCTACTCCTTCAACCCCTCTGCCTGCCTCTGTAAATGTATTGTTTTGTGTTGGATGCATGTCATGGATTGTGAAGTGTTGTATGGTGGAGTAAAGATAAGGTGTGTGGTAACTAAGGTGCAACTAAAATTGGAGGGTAGTTGTGACACAGGCACCCCACAACTGTCAGGTAGTGGAGCCTCCCATCGTGCCCCTCCCACCCCCCAAGCCCTCTGTGTCTAATGTGTAATTAAAATTGAGGGGCAGGCAGTGAGGGAGGAAGAAGTGCGAGGCCGCAATAAAGCAGCCCCACCCCCCAAACGCCCTGCAGGCTGCCCGCCCCCCAGGCCATTGGAGCTGGCACAACCCCCCTCCCCTACAAGGGAGCAGGTCCGGGGCAGCAAGGACCCTGCCCAAGGACAGAACGGCCCAACAGCCCAGACCCGAAGGTCGGCCCACACCCAGGAGGCAATGCCACTCAGGCTAGGTCAGGCCAGAAGACCCCCACCCCCGCGCCCTTCCCTCCCTAGCAGCGAAGCATCCCACACACAAACCCCCACCGTCCCCAAAGAAAAGAGACAGCAATCACCCAGCGACAGCAGCAACAGCCCCTCAGCCCTAGGGAGTCAGCAGATGCACCTAGCCCCTAGGACTCAACACAACCACAATCCAGAGGGCCGCGACGCGACTGCGAAGCAACCATTGACACACCCC
Organism: Micropterus dolomieu; assembly: GCF_021292245.1. Taxonomy (NCBI): domain Eukaryota; kingdom Metazoa; phylum Chordata; class Actinopteri; order Centrarchiformes; family Centrarchidae; genus Micropterus; species Micropterus dolomieu. The sequence continues at coordinate 3,001,467 of NC_060166.1, read as the reverse complement.
AAAGCACAATCCCTCCATACACAGGATCCCGGCACAACCACCAAGCATCCAGTCCGGGCACTAAAATCCAGAGGAGACACCCCACAACCAGCTCAAAAAGGACCAGGCGGCACCCCCGACCCACCCCGTCAACCCCTTCTTCCCGGTCCCCCACCCCTCCAACAACCAGTCGCCAGACCCCTCAGAGAACCGAAATGCAATTATCAGGATGCACAGCATGCACACAGGACAGAGCTGCACACCAGCCCAGTCCTGGCCCGCACCCGATGCCCCCAACCCCCGACAAGCACGCAAGCCAATAATGACCTACAGATGAGCCAATCAACACTACCCCGCTACCAATCTAACTACCGGCACACAACAGCCAAGTAATGCGCTGCACAGGAGAGATGCCAGCCGGCGCAAACCGCCCCCATCCCCCCCGCAGCCAGAGAGACCACAGACCCCACCCACGGCTACACCGTGACCCACACTGCACGTTCACCACCGGACCGAAACCCACCACAAGCATCCCCCCCCGCCAACCCCCACCGCCATGCCCGCCGCCCGCCCCCTCCCCCCAACCTGGACCCACACACAGGACACACAGAGAGGCAGCCAAGCACCGAGCGCCACCACATCCGCACAGCGCGCGAGTCAAAATCACCACCCGCGCACCGATACCAACAACCGCGTGACACCCATGCAGAGTGGCTACCCACCGCGCAGCAGCGGCACGCCGAATACAGGGCAAACACCGGTCCCCCCGTCAAGCCCGCGCCCCAGGCATCCCGAGCGCCGCACCACCGCCCCCCCTGCCAACACCATGCCATCAACCAACATTTAAAAAAAAAATAAAAAATTAGAAAAAGTCCCCCACGCCCGCACCGCAATGCATCTAAGAATCAACCCACCCCCAGACACACCTACCGGCCGTACGGGACCCTGACCAGCAAGGCAGTACACACCCACCCCCTTTAAGTGATAAAGTTGATCAAATTTGTTTTTTTTTTACAGCAGACATTTTCTCCATGCTAATGTGATCTATAAGGTGATTCTGATATTGGGTGATACTTATATTCTTTTTGGCCTTCCAGTTCATGAGGATAGTTTTCTTGGCGATGCATAAGGCAGTGAGAAGCATGTATGATGTGTCAACCTCTATACTAATGTCACTTAGGTCCCCCAGCACGCAGAGTGATGGGGAAACTGGGACGGGGTAACTTAGCCATATCGATAGGTCTTCACATATCTTCTGCCAGAACTTTTGAACAGGTGTACATTGCCATATAGCATGCATGTAACTATCAGATATGTTACCTGAGCAGTTCCGGCAGATGTTTGACTGCATAAGACCCATTCTGAACATCCTTTGTCCAGTATAGTGTGTTCTATGGAGAGTTTTATACTGTATAAGTTGTAGATTGGGATTTGTAGTCATTCTAAAGGTATTTAAACATATCTGCATCCAAAAGTTTTGGTCTGGACTAATGGATAGATCTGTCTCCCACTTTAAGAATGGGAGAGAGATTGAACTGTTTGAATCTGTTTTTAACAGTAACATGTATACTTTTGATAACAGTTTTGGAGGCGTGAGTTTAAGAAAGTCTGTTATCATTGGAGGTAAATCTAAGTCCATTATTTTATCCTTAAATCTAGCCTGAATTATGGATTTAAACTGTTGAAATTCCAGAAATCTATTATGGCTAATTCCATATTGTGCCACTAGATCCTGGAATGGAATAAAGTTACTGCCTTGCATTACATGCTCTAGATGTCTTATCCCTTTGTCATACCACAGTGGGGAATTTAGTGTTTTCTTATTTTGCAGGATGTCAGGATTATTCCAGATTGGGGTAAATCTGCATGGGATAGGTGAAGACCCAGATATTTTGAGAAGTTCCCACCAAGCTGCCAAGGAAGTGCTTATGTTAATGCTTTTAAAGCAGGTATGACGTTTGATGCTGGAACTGATGAATGGCATATCGGAAATTTTAATTTCATTACAGAAGGTTTGTTCTATGTCCATGCATGAGTGGTCCAGGGGGCTCTGATTGATCCATTTTGATATATATTGTAGTCTATTAGACAGGAAGTAATGATAAAAAAATTTGGCAGTTCTAAACCACCACAGTCTTTTGCTTTTTGCATAGTTTTTAGACTGATTCGTGGGGGTTTATTTTTCCACAAAAATTTTGAGATGTTTGAGTCCAGTGATTTAAACCAGACAGCAGAGGGTTTGGTGGGTAACATTGAAAACAGGTAATTGATTTTAGGTAGGACCATCATTTTTATGGTGACTCTTCCCATGAGTGATATAGGTAATGATGTCCACCATACAAGGTCATGCTCTATAGATTTAAGTGAAGGCGTGTAGTTTAGCCATGTCAGTTCTGACAGCCTGGAGGAAATATTGACACCCAGATATTTAATATTCCCAGACTTTAGCGGTGTGGTAGATATACTCTGGAAATTACACTTTACAGGTAAAACTATGGATTTACTCCAGTTAATGGAGTAGTCCGAGATGGATGAGAATTTATCTATAAGTGTGATTGTCTCAGAAAGAGAAGTTTGTGAGTTTAGGAGGAAAAGTAATACATCATCTGTATAAAGGCTTATCTTGTGGTGTATATTTTCTGTTTGAATTCCTTTAATATTATTATTTTGTCTGATCGCAGCTGCTAGCGGTTCTATAAAAATAGCAAATAGCGAGGGAGAGAGTGAGCAACCCTGCCTGGTATCCCTCTGGAGACTAAAGCATGGAGAAGTATGATCATTTGTTTTGACAGAAGCTCTTGGGGAACTGTATAAGATTTTAATCCAATCTATGAAAGAGTTTCCAAATCCAAATTTATATAAAGTAGCGAATAGAAATTTCCAATTTACTCTGTCAAATGCTTTCTCTGCATCTAAAGAAACAACTATAGTTTCCAGGTTATGAATAGTGGCATAGTCTATTACGTTAAGTAGCCTGCGTGTATTGTTGGTGCAGTGCCTGCCCTTAATAAATCCTGTTTGGTCAGAGTGTATTATACCAGGAGTGACCTTCTCTAGCCTTCTTGCTAGGGTTTTGCAGATGATTTTAAGATCTGCGTTAATAAGTGATATTAACGCTTATTAACTGGCTCATACTTTAGCCAGTATGATGTGAAGTTGACATTAAATTTAATTCAAAGTGAAATTATCTGAATAATCTGAAACTTGGTTTGAATTACTTTTTGATAAATCATCCAGCCCTGAAAGCAATAACAACTGTTTCTCTGCAAAATGTTGTCACCAAATATACCCAAGTAAAGTCTGAGAAATATTAGACTAACTGATAATGACAGAATTGTTAGTTGCTGACCTCTTGATATTCCATTTAATAGACACAGTATAATTCAAATTCATAAACATTCACTGACAGATCCCGTGTAGTTACATAAAATACATTGACCTTTTTATACAAAACATTAGAGTATTGCTTTGGTACTGGCTACATTTCCTAATGCCAAGCTGTTTACATGTCAAAGTTCATGAATGCTAATATAGACAAGGTATATTGTGCAACTGTATTGAGAGAGAGAGAGAGAGAGAGAGATCCAAACAGGAGCAAAACATTTTTTTTTAATCATAAACTTATTATAGCAATCTGTTCACTTCACACAAGACCTGGTACCCTTTTGCTGCTAAGGTAAATAGAGGCCCAGGCCACAATATAAAGAATCCATTATCAGTTCACGCAGTTACTTACTATGATGGTTTCTGTGCATAATAGGCTTAAGGTTTTATTTTTTTATTTCCTCTCATATGGCTTCTTTTGTGACTGTGCATTCTGCAGTCAGAAGACAAAGACCTGAACCAAGAAGCCATTGAGGAGACCATGGTGGGAATACGTGAGATGCCACTGATGGACCAAAGGACATTGGGATTGTCCTGGAAGGCCAGGTGGTACTGCATGATCTGGACAACGTTGCCTTAGCTGCTGCCATGATGTTTGGACTAATGTATGCCTTGAACCTCAACTACCCTCCTGAACTTAAGTTCAGGAGGGTAGTTGAGGTTCAAAGTGCGCCAGAAAGTTGTGATGGAGCTGGACGACAACACACTGTCAAAGAAAGCCCAGGGACTCAAACAAACTAAGTGAGCTGTTGCCATTTTAGGCAACCTGGATACAACAGTACCCTTTCTTCTTGGAACATGGACCATTGCTGCTTTTTTATTGGACTGGACTTTTGACACTTATGCAACTCACTTGCGCTGACTTTATGTATGTATTTGTTTACTGCAAGTGTAGTGTATTTGTTTCAGCAGATTATTTCTCACAGGGCCATGTGTGGCAAAATGTATCTTTCATTTTATGTCAGCTTTGTCAGATGTGGGAGAGATCCCAACTGCTTCACCTATTTTAAAATGTAGAGGTGATTTTGTTTTTTTGCACATTTGTAACTGAAATATAGAAGTGGTGGGAAAGCAATTACTCCTTAATTCTATTACTCTTTAATTCCAGAACCCTTGCAGTTAAAGGAGCACAATAACTTTCCAAGCATTGGATTTACATTTACCAGAGTGTAATGATTTCATTACATTTGTCTTTGTTGTTAAGAGGTTGTAATTGTAGGCTGTAGTGCTCTTGGTGGGAATTGTTGGGCTTCTGTAAATAACATCACAGAGGCGCCGTGAGATAACTGTTGTTGTGATTTGGCGCTATATAAATAAAATTGAATAGTATAATTCCCTATTGATACTGGTTTGGTCATTCAGAAGGTTTTTAATGACCAAAAGTGTTGCCTCAGGTTGTAGCAGAATGTTTACAATGCACACTTGATAACTTGGCTACCAAGTGTCTATGTAAGGAAAAAGGTGCTTTGTTATGTGAGAATGGCTTGTATATGTATGCCTTTATTTGTGTATGCCTTATTTGTTCTGAAAATGTTACAGGAGTAAAACTGTAGGTAAGATTAAAGAGAAATCAGCATACAGAAATACTTTTAGCATGTAGAATTTATGCAGAATCTATATGAGACTAACTTTAGCAGGTTAGGTTGATTTAACAGAACAACATTGCATATACTGTACATACAAATCTCATGTTGCTTTAATAAGTGATAATTGAATACACTAAACATTAAATTAACACAAACAAATGATGTTGGGTATTTACAGAATAATTTAATATATTTAACATTAACAAATAACTTTGAACATAATCAAATCATGTTGGTTTTACATGTAAGAATTAAGAATCATTTTGACTAAAAATAAATATGTGCAACCGATTATGTAAGTTCAACAGACTTTTTTTTTCAGTGTGGGGCCACAGCAGTGCAGTCAAGTCTATTTCAATAAAACAGTTTGATGCATCCAACGCTGTTTTGTAGGGTTTTTCTTTTAACATCGCCCGCCATAGGGGCTGCAGTACTGCAACAACAAGTCTAGTTTGACAAAGCACCTCTAACCCAACAGATTCATTTTAGTTTTGAAGAGTTTGTCCACAGAACATGTTCACTAGCGATGTAACAATTGCACTTTAACAGACCAGTTGACCAATCAACTGAAAGAGTCATATGCAGTAGCTTGTCAAATGATTTGTCCGGTCACAAGGCCATCAAATTAAACTGTCCCTTCACTCATGGTTTCAATAGTAAACTGTAATTGGAATGAAAATTACCGATAAAAAAACATTATATTCTAACCAGAAACATTTAAGAAAACAGAAATTACAAAGTATCTTTTGTATTTCATACAAATAGGAGGTTTTTCAGTAATTTTTAACAAAGCTCCACTGCAATGCATGTCTGAGGGACGGCCTTTAAAGCTGATAGGCTGTACTACATTGCGAGTGTGTGAGCCTCTGTCTCTTACATGCTGTAACATCTAGTTGCGAGATTGTGATGTAGAGGCAGGAGGGTGTACTGAGATTCAGTGTGAATTATGTATGCTTTCTCTTAACTGTGGCTAAACTGTCTTATATCGGACGTGAGTGATTTAAGAAGTCGTTGCCTTAAATGCATATTAGTAACACATCAAATTTGGGAGTCCCAGCCCCCTGCTATTGACTGGTCTTTGTAATTTCTTCATATTCAGGCGTGGGTGCTTCCCATTCCACAGAAAGCTTTAAAACACCCCAAATCACACTTAAGTTGTGACCTGTTAGTCTGTACTGCTGCTTCTGGCCTTTTATATAGTAGACGTACTCACTTAAAGACCTCACCAAACCCAATTTTTTTCTAAAGTCTTAAACAGAATCCCCACTCCACCTTATCAAATGCCTTTTCTGCATCAAGGGATACAGCAGCAATTGATAAATTTGAACTTGATACTTGAACTTGAACTGATCTTCATGCACTAGAGAGATTATTACTTTCTCCAGCATATTTGCAAGGACTTTGGACAGAATTTTAGTATCCAATGAGATGAGGGAAATGGGACAAGTTCTTACAGTAAGCAGGATCTTTATCCTTTTTAAGAACGAGAGTTCTGAGACCAGAATGCCCCTGATAGAACAGGACATTACAGACTGTAGGACATTCTTGGAGATGAGAAAAAAAATCTATTTGGGTGTAAGTCTTGTGTGGAGCTGAAAAGGTCTACTTACCAACTAACTTCAATAATTTCTTCATCTAAACCATCAACCTGCCTCTTAGACCCCATCCAGACTAGGCTTCTTAAAGAAGTTTTACCCCTAGTCAGCACTTCTTTACTAGATATGATCAATCTGTCTTTATCAACAGGCTATGTACCACACTACTTTAAAGTAGCTGTAATTAAACCTCTTCTGAAAAAGCCTAGCCTTGATCCAGATGTTTTAGCAAACTATAGACCTATATCTAACCTTCCATTTCTCTCTAAGATTCTTGAGAAAGCAGTTGCCAAACAGCTGTGTGACTTTCTACATAGCAATAGTTTATTTGGGGATTTTCAGTCAGGATTTAGAGTTCATCATTGCACAGAGACAGCACTGGTGAAAATTACTAATGACCTCCTAATTGCACTTTATATATGCTTCCTTTAGGCAATACTTCATTGTTATGCAGATGATACTCAATTATATCTATCGATCAAGCCAGATGAAACTAATCAGTTAGCTAAACTCCAAATGTGCCATCAGGATGTTAAAACCTGGATGACCTGTAATTTTCTAATGTTAAACTTGTTATTATTATAATGTTAAAGTTATTGTTCTGGGGCCCAAGCACCTCCATGACGCATTATCTAAAGATATAGTTTCCTTGTATGGCATCGCCCTGGCCTCCAGCACCACTGTGAGAAATTATGTCACACTCTGCCTTTCAGCCGTACCTTGTTTTGCACTTTTGAGTTTAGTTTATTATCTGTTATTTTGGTCAGTTGGGTTTTGGGATTCCATCTTGTCTATCGTTTAGGGTTCAGTAACCTGTGTCATGTCTGTTACCCCAGTGATCCCTCTGTATGTCAGTCTCTGTTTTCCCCCGCTCTCTCTCCCTGCCTGCCTGTGCCTCGTTAACCTCCCTGTCACCTGTGTTGCTCCCGCTCTGCTCGTTAGTCTGTGTATATATACCTGGTGTTTCTGTCTTGTCTTTGTTGGGTCATTATACCTTGTGTTGCAGTATTTTTGTCATGTGAAGAAGCGCTGTTTATTTTTGGATTTCTGCCTGGAACTCTTGTTTTGGTGTTTGCCCTTGCGGCTTCTTCTTTGGATTCAGCCACTGTTTGTAAGTGTGCTCGCCTTTTGTTGAAAATAAACTTTTGAACTATACCTGCCAGTCGTGTGTCCTGCGTTTGGGTCCTCCAACCTGCCTCTCCACACTAATTGTGACAGATCAGGACATGTCGTTTAAGTCTCACATTAAGCAAATTTCAAGGACTGCCTTTTTTCACCTACGTAATATTGCAAAAATCAGGAACATCCTGTCTAAAAATGATGCAGAAAAACTAGTCCATGCATTTGTTACTTCTGGGCTGGATTACTGTAATTCCTTATTATCAGGCTGCTCAAAATTCCATTAAGACTCTTCAGCTGATCCAGAATGCTTCAGCACGTGTTCTGACAGGAACCAGGAAAGCTACAAAGCTCTTAATGGTCAGGCACCATCTTATCTTAAAGAGCTCATAGTACCTTACTATCCCACCAGAGCACTGCGCTCCCAGAATGCAGGGTTACTCGTGGTTCCTAGAGTCTCCAAAAGTAGACTAGGAGCCAGAGCGTTCAGCTATCAAGCTCCTCTCCTGTGGAACCAGGTTCCAGTTTGGGTTCAGGAGGCAGACACCATCTCAACATTTAAGAGTAGGCTTAAGACTTTCCTCTTTGATAAAGCTTATAGTTAGGGCTGGCTCAGGTGAGTCCTGAACCATCCCTTAGTTATGCTGCTATAGGCCTAGACTGCCGGGGGATTTCCCATGATGCACTGAGCTCCTTTCTCTTCTTTCGCTCCCTCTGTATGCAACCTCATCTCATTAATGCATGTTACTAACTCAACTTCTCCCCTTTCCGGTAGTCTTGTGCTTTCTTGTCCCTCTCCTCCTATCACTTCCTGCAGGTGTTTCTGGCTCTGGAGCTGTGGAGTCTGAATCTGTGGTTGCGAGTCACCTGCTGCCCCCTGTTCCTGCTCGACACCCTCTGCAACAATCATTGTTACTAGTCTTTATTATCTTTAACACTATCATTAATACTACTATAAAAATCTGTAACATTTCTTTTATGAAAAGCGCTCTGAGAAAAGTTGTTGTGATTTGGCGCTATATAAATAAAACTGAATTGAAATTGAAGGTGTAATCTCTTATTCTTGGATTCAGAATCCTCCCCATCTATACAAGCCAGAGCCTCAGTCAGACATGTCACTGCCAACAATGCTTTAGGTGCTCTAATTGGGATATTACTACTACGATCAAAGATAGAATCCATTACCAAATTAAAATTCCCACCAATAATGTCATAATATCCCACTTGCTGAAATTTGGCCTCCAAGTCAAAGAACTGTGGTTTGTCTCCATAAATTGCAATTTATTAAATATCAGAACTCCATGGCTCTGGCACGATCCTACACTGTAGTAGACATGGCTATACCACTCCCTACACAACTTCTCTGACTCTTCAGCAGAAAGGTGCGTCTCCTGTAGAAACACTGCATCAGGTTATCTGGATTTCAAAATCGAAAGTATCTATCTTTGCTTAATTGGATGCCCCAAGCCCTTTACATTCCAGGTGGAAATGTAAAGATTTACAACTTTAGTAGTCATACACAACTTTTAGAGATAGGAGAAAAAATAAATAAATTAAAATAAAGAGATAAAAAATAAATACACATGAGAAGATGCCACCTCCCAGATGTATGCGCATAGTAGACACCCTTATTAGACCCCACCTTCTTTTCTGTTGGTTTTCAACATATGATCAGGTTTGGTTATTAGCTGAATATCAAAGATATTCTAGAAATATTAATAAAACTATTAATTCAAAATTATTAATTATAATTAATAAATACGAGGCACCACCTGGAATCGGGGACCAATAACCAAATATGAGCCAAATATGACCAGTCTGAAAGAGGGTTTGTCCACCTATAGATGGCAAACAGAGAAGGGTGAGTCCGTACACTAACCGTGGTAACCAACTCTAACTACAACATTCTTAAAACTTAAGAAGACTTCTTAAAATTATGTGAGAGAGAGACAAAGGAGGGGGAGAGACTAAGAGAGGGGGTGGATCCGACCACGTGGGTGGTTGCAGATCCGGTTCACAATAGGCAAGAGGACGGCTGATTTTGGAATCAAGATGGCGGTTCAGACCATGTGATTTCAAGATCAAGATGGCGGCAAAATCTCTCTCTCCTGAATTACAAAAATGGGGACACACTCTGATGCTAGCCTGCTGTGGGTCACAGGTCTGGTTAGCTGCAGAGGTCACGTGGTGTGTGCATGTGGGATTAGTAAGCAGAAGGAGGAGAGAAAGGCACAGAACAAAGCTATATACATACAATATACCACAAACTATCTTACAGCCACCAGCAGTGACTGATTCATTCAGCAGCAGTTGCTGGCTTTTGATTAGATAGAATGTGCAATTATATCTGTTCTCAGACAACAGAAGCCAACACCAAAAATCCTTATTACTGTTGAAAACACTCGGCTACAACTTTATCAATGAGAGGAACATTCAGCAACCGTGTTCCTTGGCTTGATAACAATACTGATACGTTTTCACACAGTAAGAGGAACAAAGCAGTCAGCCCAGTGAGTGGTACTGGACACAAACAACGTGCGTAGTGTTGTGACTTATTTTGGAGCATTATAGCCTAAATTGTTATCATTAATTACTAGAGCAATGGTGGTCTACATTGTCATCATTTAAAGTGTTATTTTATAGTGTAAAGTTTAACTACTGAGTGTTTAACTACTGAGTGTTTAATGAGTGTGTTCAAACTCATATTTTATTCTTATACGCTGTGTGTTTATCATATATTATTCTTATTCTCTGTGAACGTGTGCTTTTTAATGTGCCTACATGAGCAGAGAAGCTGCTCAGGCCGCGCAGGCAAAACCTAGCCAACTGTAACCCACTCAATAGAAGCAAGGCACCTGCAGTAAGTCACGTACGCCAGGGCTGAGATCATCGCGAACTGAAGCCAAGAATGAGATCATGACATGTTGTGATTTATGGCGCCTGGTACGGCTAGGTACTGCATGCAACCAAGCTCTGCGCTGCTGAAAGTTAACTTGTATGAGACAAAGCACTCTCATGGTTGGCATTGTTGAATCATGTATTTGTTCGTATGTATGTATGAAATATGTTATTCCTTATTAATTCTTTTAAAAATACGATTGTAAGTGTTTAAGTTTTAATGGTGTCAAACTATGCCTGTATAACTTTTAAAAAAATACGGTAGGACTGAAGTTGAAACATATTGGTGGATTTCTAATCCAGTAATGTAAAAAATATAAAGAGAGATAAATGGTAACAGTAATTACATGTAATAATAGTTAAAAAGTGGAAACTGTAACATTAATGAAAGGGTTAATTTGGTAAAACAGTACAAGAAAAAGGCCACTAGATGGCAGTAGAGGATAGGAAATCCACCAAAGGGGAGGAGTGGTCAGCGAACACCATAGGTGGAGTTAAGGTGTAACGCCCACCTAGAAGGAGGAGATAAGGAGGAGTTAAGATGTAACGGCCACCTGAAGGGAGGGACAAGGTGGAGCTTAAGGTGAATATAAGGCGATGTTCGCTGACCACCAACTTGGTTCCATCCTGAGACCTGCAGGGATGTTGCTCAGGTTTATCTGTCCTTTATTGGAATAAACTCTTTTGCACCGACTCTTGACCGCCTCCAGTGAAGGTTTTGACTACGCCGTTTTTTTAACTAAAGAAGAAATCTAATAGAGTAATTTTATTGAGTTTATTACGTTGGTTAGGGTAGGGACCAGGTCTTTTACTGGCCCGGCCGGTCCTTATTTCCGACCCGACAGTAGCACGGAAAACACACAGCAATTAAACAAGACATGGCGGTCTTTAAATATCCCTTATAACAGAAATTCACCACATGAAGCTTGTACAAGTTACAATAACAAAGTTATAGAACTATCTGCTGCCCAGACATACTAAAGCCTCTTCAGTGTCGCTTTGGTAGTGAGTAGATGCGTCCGTCCTTTTAAGAAATCCAGCAGAGCTTTCTCTCGGCTCAGTTCTGATGATGCCGGTCGGTTCAACGGCACAGCTGATTCTTCAGCGGCAGCAACAGGAATCAGTGAAGTCGACGTAAGTTTGAGAAGGTAGAACATGGAGGTGATCTTCTCTCAGTTAAGCACAGTATTTATTCGTCTTCTTCTGCAGGCATGAAATGTTATCTTGTGTATAACAGTTTCTTTAGGGATCCAAAATTGTGTTGGTAACACAAAGAAAAAACTAATACAGGTAGAAAAAGAAGAAACAAAGTAGCTCGTCCGGCGAGTGAAGTCTGTATTCAGGAACAAAGAAAGTTCAGCGCTGAAAGAAAACACCCTCTGTGGCTGCTGGTGCAGTTGCAGAAAGGCAGGGTTTGTTTTACCTCCTTACAGTCCCATGAGGAACTGGGAACGGCACAGAGGAGTCCTAGGCGGTTTTATAACTCTGTTCACAAAATGGCTGTACTTCCTGGGATTACTCCGCCCCCTGAAAGCTTCAGCCAATACAAACCTTTGGTTTGGTATTCAAGTTAAAGTTCACAGGTGTGTGTGAACTAACTGACTAGGGGTCGTCTGGGCTTGCCATTGTTCTCTGACCCCCTTTGTGTAGACAAGCCGCATGGCCAGGCTTCTCAGTGACCTACAGGCCCATCTTTGTCATGGAAGTGAGACCCAACACTTCTCATCCAAACAAAAAAAACAAAAAGCGTGTAACACTGAACTCTGCGCTCTGCCTTTTGACTGAACAGAACTTACGGTCCATGAGCGTCGCCTGATCCGACGACTAAGCCCGACCCATACAGACCGACTGCATCTCTATCACTTCTATATAAATCAAAAACTATGAGGACGACCCTGCAAATAAAATCAGACTTCACCTATACTCCTTTCCAAAGTCCAGTGAGAGCCTGGAGGAGGAGGGAGAGGAACAAATACAATCCAACACATAGTCCAGCCTCCCTCTCCTCTCTTGCTCCCCCATCCTCTTAATCCAGTGTCCTCATCCAGATTATGTCTGATAAGTGAAGATAGTATTCAGAACCTACTCACATCTCCTTAACATTCTTACACTGGGATCTTCTGGATATACTCCATTGCTTTTTTCGAATTATCAAAGCATCTCAGCATCCCATTATCATCGATCCTCAAAATAGCAGGATAAAGCAGTGCGAACTTCAGGCCCCGCTCCCTCAGGGCCTTCTTGCATTCCCTTAATGTATCCCGTTTTTGTTGTGTGACCCGTGAAAAATCAGGGAATATCATGATGCGGTTGCTTTCCCATTTTAGCTCCCTCAGGGTTTGCGTTATAATCTCAGCTTCGTGGGGGTCTCTAATATACTACCTAAAGTTACCAGCGAGCGGGGGGGTAGAGAGAGAGCTCATTGCTTATTACATGATACAACATTTCTCTCTCTCACACACACGGCAACACACAAACACACACACAGCAGTCCACTATTTTCCCCATATGTCTGTTATATTGCAACAGGGTGTAGGCCTACTCACACTAGGCAATCCATTAAGAGACTGCAATTTCACCCTTTATGGAAGTGTTTCTCAACGGGGGCGTTCTGAGGACGATGGGGGGCGCTGGAAATAATATTTTGGAAGGGGGGGCGCTGAGCTGCTTTTGGGGGGCGTTTCTTCGTTGGAAATTCTAAGGCAATTTTACAATCAAGATTCACAACAATACGAGTTTAAACTTTAAACTACTTGCAAAAAACTCTGGTCTGCCACATTAAAACCTGCCAGTTTTATCCACTGCAACTGGACGAGACTGTGTATTTTCTGTCAGTCAGCTACTTGTGGTGCAGCTTCGTGCTGCCTTTATGGGAACGGGAAGTCAGAGTATAATCTCCAAAATTGAGGTGAGTATTTACACTCTGAGGTCCTCCCGGTGGAGGAAAGCAGACCAGTTGCTGGTGGGCTCCCCGCTTCCAAACACACGATCAGCAACTGGATCGTTCAGACTATTTCCCTGGCCTATCAGGTGCGCGGGTTACCTTCACCTATGGTCGTAAGGGCGCACTCTACTCGAGGCATGGCGGCTTCCAGGGCCCTCCTCGCAGGGGCGTCGCTCCAGGATTTGTGTGTTGCGGCTGGCTGGGCCACCCCTCACACTTTCATCCGGTTCTACAGTCTGGACCTTCCTTCTGCACCTGGCACCCGTGCACTCTCCTCCTAGTTGTGCCGTCAGGTACTGTACGCTGGGGACAGGCGGGATTTTGGCGCGGCCTAAGTGGGTAATCTCGTTCCCATAGTGTCGTCACCGACGCAGTTCGAGTTCCCTCGAAGGGGAACGTCTCGGGTTACGTATACCTTGTATACCTTACCTTGTTCCCCGAGAAGGGGAGCGAGACACTGCGTCGGCCCGCCACACCTCACCCCGCCTGGAGTGCCTTGCTTCATAGAAAAGGGCTAATGTGTTCTGTGTGCCGGCGTGCTTATATACGCCTCCAGTTACGCCGTCACACTCTACCGTTCTAGCAACGGCAATAGGATTGGAGTAGTTTCATTCATGTTTCAGCCCTGCCACGCCCAGAGGCATTCCCATAGTGTCGTCACCGACGCAGTGTCTCGTTCCCCTTCTCGGGGAACAAGGTTTACATACGTAACCCGAGACGTTTCCCACAGGGCGGGCCGTTTCGGTTTCCCGAGGGACTGTCTTTCTAAACTTTATAATATATATATTATAAATATGTATAAAAAAAAAGGAAAAGAAAATCTATTTGAGCGTATTATAATCAAATATCTTCCCACAATCAAACCTCAATTGCTACACGGTTGTACCGTTCTAAGTTTGCATTTGGTAACAGGAAAACAATTGTCAGTAATCAGACCTTAAAAGGTTAGCATTTCAGAATGATATCAGAGGAGAGGAACTTAACTAGCTTTCATGGATATATTTGCTGTTACACATTCTTAGAGAATATAAGCAAGACACATGAATGGCATCAGATTATTGGACATGATAAATAGCGAGTGACATTTATACATTAAACGGCATTTCAGCCGATGGCATGTAATACTTATTTCGTCCACTTGGGGGAGCTCAGGTTAAATGAGGAAAGCTCTGATTAATCCTACAACGATCTTTGCTCAGGAACTGGGAAATTTAGTTATTTAACCTTAAATTCAAGCTGGCAAATAATAGAGTATTGGATGACATTTCTTTATCATCATTTCTAAAGGAATTGTGTGAGAAAGTATTGTGAACAAGCATTGATTACACATAAGATGAAGGAATGTCATTAACCTTGCTGAAAATTAAAACACTGCAAAAGTAACTTATTTAGATTCTTTTCAGCAATAATATCAACAACAGATAGCAACAACATGGTAACATAACTAATCAAATAGAGGCAGCGCCACTACTAACTTAGCAAGGATTATTATTTGAAGAGACAGTTTATAATGAAACATTGTTTTAGCTCAAGAAGGCAGGAGTTAATAAAGTCCCCCTTTCGCATATCCTGGCTTATCACGTTTGCACATCAATCTTTGTTTGCATAAGAGAGTTCAGGTCTGTGTCTCTGGTGTCCTGGAGTTTCAATCTATCTCTTTGATGAGGTAATAAAACACAGAGCAAGGTCAGTTGCCACAGTTACATGTGTGTGGGGGGGCAGTTTAGGGTTTCCTGCCCCCTTTTAAGGAGAGTTTTGGTAGGCTTTTTGTAATCTCTGGTTAGTTTCTTTGTCATTTTAACAATTCAGGCACCGAGAGGCTTATCTCGGCTGTTGCCAAAGGTGGCCAGTTTTACGATCAACTGCCCAGGGAAAGCGACCTTTCAATCCCCCTTCTGTTGGGGTCTCTTCAGCCGTCTGTAGAGGGTTGATAATCAAACCCTCTCCTCCTTCTCTCTGGGAGAGAAAAGAGGAATTGAGTCTCCAAATTATTTAATATAAAATGCACAAATCCACACTGTCGGTTCACTACAAAAACCACAAGGTGGTGCTAAAGACTAGGATATTGAAGGCCACAGAATGTGTGCCTGACACTGTTTGCAAAATTTTGATTGGAGTATCCATCTAAGAGGAGATGAAAAAGTATGTTTCGCATATTTCAGGAATTTGCAACAAAAGTGCCACTAAGTGGCTGATTGGCACCAGATTTCAAAAACGTTTTTATAACTTTTGATCATGAGGATCCATAGAGTCTGTATGCAAAGATTTGTGCAGATTGAACTTGCCTCTAACCCTAACCCACAGGAGGAATTAAAGAAAATTAGGTTTTGCACATTTCTCGATTTCGCGAAAAAGAATTATAGGCTGAACTCAGGGCACGTGCATATAAGGTATTTGAATGTGCGACATATTATGTGGGAGGGAATAATTCTAGCGTATTTAAGTTTTCAACAAGAGCTCCACCTAGTGGACCAACATTTTCGCACAACCTCAGACTGTCACAAGAAATGACTAGCCCAAGATTCATGTTAATTGGACATGCCAATGTGGAGAAATGCAATCAAGTCATTTTAAGCGCCACCAAGTTTCCTGTTAATCAGACAGACCTACTCAGAGATATGACATCACAAGTTTTTTGGAGTACCAAAATTCTTTTAATTACTTCTATTCATGAGGGTCCATTGATTCTACATGCAAGTTTCATGCAGATCGGACTCACCACCAAGATGGAGGTAGAAAAGTTTCGCACATTTGGCGATGTTGTGAAAAAAAATTAAAGTGGAAATGTGCGTGGCCTATATCAGGAGATGCAGTTTTTGAATGTGCACGTACTATGTGGGAGTTACGGGCCAAAAAGCGTTTACCTTGATTAAAGCGCCACCTACAGGTTAACATGTGACATTTTTTGCGTCCGTTGTGCTGCTTTGCATGAGTGGCCCACAGCCTACTCAGGCTTGGACTCCTATAGCTACCCACTACACAGTCAGTAGTGGGTAGCCATCAGTAGCTAGGAGATTAGCTCACTAGTAAGTCAAGTGACCCTCAGATTGCAGGTCCCAGCGTTCTTAAAGGTACCATTTGAACACATATGTTTGCAGTCACCTGTCCTGACTTATAGATACACCTCAAGGAAAATTATGTTGCATGTTTTTATATTATGTTGGGGACACACTGACACACATATGAATATCAAGCTAACCGTTTAGCAGTGTTACAGAGGTTTTGTGGATGAATGTGTACATTTATGAAGGGGACTGTGACATTATATCACAACTATGAGATCATTATTTACAAAAACCCAAAAGAAAAGCAAATCCATTGTACCTAAAATATTTATATTACTGAGAATGTGTAAAATAAAAAAAAGTATGTTAAGGAAATTAATTAATTTTAAAATAAATTATTGTCGCACCACATGACATTTTGGAAGGCCACAGACAGTTTGAAAAAACACTAAAATCATTTAATTTGAAAAAATAACATTATTACTAACATTAATATTAATATTATTAATAACATAATTTATGTGTACACAGCATTCTTAATGTTTGAACAACAGAAATAAATATTTTAATTTTTTGTATTTTAAAATTGGCCTGTTGAAAATCCTTATACGTCATTGACCAAGTTAATTGATTTTCTTTGTAAATCTTGCTTGCTCTTGGTGGGAATTGTTGGGCTTCTGTAAATAACATCACAGAGTATGGTCTAGACCTGCTCTTTTATGAAAAGCGCTGTGAGATAACTGTTGTTGTGATTTGGCGCTATATAAATAAAATTGAATTGAATTGAACTGAACTCAGGCAGCTTCGTCAGACCAAGGAGGAGGCCTTCAGAAGTGGGGACAGAGTCTTGTACAACCAGGCCAGGAACACAATGACTAAAGAGGTCAAAGCTGCAAAGAGGTGCTATGCTGAAAAGCTAAAACATCACATCCAGCACCCGGACTATCAGCACTGGCGCCCCCCAGGGGTGCGTGCTCTCCCCACTGCTCTTCTCCCTCTACACCAACGACTGCACCTCAGGGGACCCATCTGTCAAACTCCTGAAGTTCGCTGACGACACAACGGTCATCGGCCTCATCCGGGACGGTGACGAGTCGGCCTACAGACGGGAGATTGATCAGCTGGCTCTCTGGTGCGGTCAGAACAACCTGGAGCTTAAAACGCTCAAAACTGTGGAGATGACCATGGACTTCAGGAGGAGCCCCCCCACTCTGCCCCCCATCACCATACTCAACAGCCCTGTGTCTGCTGTGGAATCCTTCAGATTTCTGGGTTCCACTATATCCCAGGACCTGAAGTGGGAGCCCAACACTGACACCATCATCAAGAAGGCCCAGCAGAGGATGTACTTCCTGCGTCGGCTCAGGAAGCTCAACCTGCCTAAGGAGCTGCTGATCCACTTCTACACAGCCATCATCCAGTCTGTCCTCTGCACCTCCATCACTGTCTGGTTTGGATCTGCCACCAAAAAGGACAGGAGCAGACTACAACGGACAGTCAGGACTGCAGAAAAAATCATCGGTGCCAACCTGCCCTCCATTCAGGACTTATACATTTCCAGAGTCAGGAAACGGGCAGGAAACATCACTGCAGATCCATCTCACCCCGGACACAACCTGTTCCAGCTCCTCCCCTCTGGTAGGCGCTACAGAGCACTGTATGCCAAAACAACACACAGAAGCAGTTTCTTCCCACAAGCCATCACTCTGATGAACAGCTGATTTCTGACTCACAGTGTCAGGAACAATTCCTGTGCAATAACCCAGTAACTCTGTCTCTAATCAGCACCTGTTTACTGGTTTCCACTTATTATTTATTTATTTATTCACCATTCTCTATTTCAGTGCTGTTCATACTATGTTCATACTGTGTCATACTGTATATACTGTATACCAATACACCTACCTCAGGTCATAAGGTCATAGATCTTGTTCATTTTTTCCATCATCCTTTGCACTATGCTCCATCACACTGTGTACATGTGTACATGTAAGCATGTATGTGTATGTGTACCTGTATATCATATCCACCTTCAACATGTATATAATGAGAATAGTTTACTCTTGCATCCTCTGCACTCTGATCACTGCACTATTTGTCAATATGTCGATATTGTTTTGTTCATAGTGTGTATATTAGTGTTGTCTATTCTGTAGTTTGTCTGATTTAATTTTATTATTATTTTATTATTGTGTTATGGTATTATTATTAAGTAAGCACATCGTGAGCAATGTACAATCCTGAGTCAAATTCCTTGTATGTGTACACATACCTGGCAATAAAAAAACTGATTCTGACTGATTCTGATTCAAAAAGTAAGGGCTGTAGGTTGAAGGTAAACTGGTTGCTGATTTACGTTGAACCTGAACTTGTTTAAGGTTTTGCCTAAAGATTGACTGACTCGACAAGTGGGTTTAGGCCGGCTGATGGTGAGTGTATTGTTTATATCTACTTTTTTCCTACCATTCTGTTTTCCTCTGTGTTTTGCCTGCCTCTCTGTGTCTCTTCCGCTTCCCCTGCTTGTGTTCTCCCTCTCTCTCTCTTTTTTTTTTTTTTTTTTTTTTTTCTTTTCTAAACCTGTCCTGCCCAGCAGCCTGGTATAGAGTATAATGACCTGGATACCATATTGTGCCAGACAGATTTTACTTTAACAAGAGAGTATTAAAATACTCCTTTGTCTATTTTATTATTTATTTAATTATGTATTGATTTGTCACCGGGCCGGACAGGGGGGCAGACACGGGGATGGGGGGGCACAAACAGACAGCACAGAGAAAGG
>NC_060166.1:2972575-2982078 GCF_021292245.1 Micropterus dolomieu | reverse complement strand
TATAGTGTGTTCTATGGAGAGTTTTATACTGTATAAGTTGTAGATTGGGATTTGTAGTCATTCTAAAGGTATTTAAACATATCTGCATCCAAATGTTTATGTCTGGACTAATGGATAGATCTGTCTCCCACTTTAAGAATGGGAGAGAGATTGAACTATCTGTTTTTAACAGTAACATGTATACTTTTGATAACAGTTTTGGAAGCGAGAGTTTAAGAAAGTCTGTTATCATTGGAGGTAAATCTAAGTCCATTATTTTATCCTTAAATCTAGCCTGAATTATGGATTTAAACTGTTGAAATTCCAGAAATCTATTATGGCTAATTCCATATTGTGCCACTAGATCCTGGAATGGAATAAAGTTACTGCCTTGCATTACATGCTCTAGATGTCTTATCTCTTTGTCATGCCACAGTGGGGAATTTAGTGTTTTCTTATTTTGCAGGATGTCAGGATTATTCCAGATTGGGGTAAATCTGCATGGGATAGGTGAAGACCCAGATATTTTGAGAAGTTCCCACCAAGCTGCCAAGGAAGTGCTTATGTTAATGCTTTTAAAGCAGGTATGATGTTTGATGCTGGAACTGATGAATGGCAATGGTTCTCCCTCTCTCTCTCCGCTCCTGAGCCCAGCTGACGACCCACACCTGCACCTCTGCCTGCCACACCTGCCAGCAATCAACTCCATCTCTGCCAGTATATCAGCCCCGGTTCCCTCGAACTGCGTCGGTTACGACACTATGGGAACGCCTCTAGGCGTAGCAGGTCTGAACGTGAATGAAATCACTCCAATCCTATTGGTTTGTTGCTAGAACGGTAAGGTGTGACAGAATAACCGGAGGAGTATAAAGCACACCTGTACACACTCATCATTAGCTTAAACTATGAAGCAGGCACTTCAGGCGGGGAGAGAGGTGCGGTGGGCCGACGCAGTGTCTCGTTCCCCTTCTTGGGGAACCAGGGTTACATACGTAACCCGAGACGTTCTCCTTCGAGGGAACTCGAACTGCGTCGGTTACGACACTATGGGAACGAGATACCCACTAAACCGTGCCGAAAACCCCGCCTGCCCCAGTGTGCAATAAAGGGCATGACAAAGAGGAGAGCGCACGAGTGCCAGGTGCCGAAGGAAGGTCAAGACTGTAAAACCGAATGAATGTGTGCGGAGTGGCCCAGCCAGCCGCTACACAAACATCCTGCAAAGAGGTCCCGGAAAGGAGGGCTCGAGAGGCCGCCATGCCTCTGGTAGAATGAGCCCTCACAGCCACAGGTGAAGGCAAACCGCGCACCTGATAGGCCAGGGGAATAGTCTGAACAATCCAGTTTCTAATAGTATGTTTGGATGCAGGGAGCCCAGCCCTGGGAGACCCAAAACACACTAGCAGCTGGTCAGCCTTCCTCCAACGGGAGGGCCTCAGAGTGTAAATACTCAGTGCTCTGACAGGGCAGAGCAGATGAAGTCTCCCGTCCTCCGCCATCACATGAGGTGGAGGATGAAATGCCTACAGCACTGTGGACCCTGCCGCACAAGAAGGCACTTTAGGGATGTATCCTGGACGAGGGTGCAGGATAGCCCTAATATTCCCCGAGGCAAACTCCAGGCTTTGCGGGGAAACCAAAAGCGCTTGGAGATCCCCCACCCTCCTCAGAGAGGTGATAGCAAGGAGAAAGGCCATCTTGAGGGTCAAGTGCTTAGCCTCAGCTGACTCCAGGGGTTCGAAGGGGGCCTCACCCAACACCCCAAGAACCACCGCCAGATCCCAAGTGGGAACCTTGGACCGAGTCGCAGGTCTCATCCTCCGGGCACCACAGAGGAAACGTACAACCAAGGGAAGTTTCCCCAAAGACCCCTCCCTCAGAGGGGCGTGGAAAGATGAAATAGCTGCCACGTACACCTTGAGGGTGGAAGGGGAAAGACCAGCAGAGAACCGGTCCTGGAGGAACTCAAGCACCTGAACCACTGGGCAGGTAACAGGGTCCACCGACCGCTCCCTACACCAAGTGGAGAAAACTTCAGTCCCCTTCAGGCCGTACATCCTCCGTGTGGACGGGGCCCTGGAGCTGAGGAGGGTCTCGACTGCTCCGGCTGTTAGACCCGCCTCTAGGTACTGTGCCCCCTCAGGGGCCAGACCCACAGTCGCCATACGGCGGGGCAAAGGTGAAGAACCCGGCCCCTGCCTCGACAGCAGGTCTGCTCCCTGATTCTGCGTCCCTGGGAGATACATCGCCCTGAGCGATAGTAACCTCTGCTGGGACCACAGGAGCGCAGACCTCCCTGGTGATTCAGATAGGCCACCACCGCTGTGTTGTTGGAACGAACCAGGACGTGGTGGCCTTGGAGATCGGGCAGGAAACTCCTTAGAGCCTGGAACACCGCCAACATCTCGAGACAGTTGATATGCCACTCGAACTGATGCACCTGCCAGGATCCCCTTGCAAAGCGGCCGCCCATGACCGCGCCCCAGCCCGTGAGGGAGGCGTCTGTCAAAATGACCAGCCGGTGACAACACCCTCCCAGCACGGGCCCCTGGGACAGGAACCAAGTTTCCTTCCAAACTGATAGGGAACGAAGACACTTGCGCGTAACCCAAATCAGACGGAAAGGATTTCCCCTCGGGGGAAAAACCCTTGGTCCTTAGCCACCACTGCAGGGGTCTCATGTGCAGCAGTCCAGATGGTATTACGCTGGATGCAGCCGCCAGGAGACCCAACACTCGTTTTAGTGTTTTACAGTGATGGCGTGGCCTAACTTCACCCCTTTCACGGCAGCCAATATGGTGTCGACACGTGCCGGAGACAATTGTGCCCGCATCTTTGTCGAATCCCATACTACCCCTAGGAACATAGTCAATTGGGTGGGCGCCAGCACACTCTTCTTTGCGTTGAGCCTCAGCCCTAAACGCAGCAGATGAGCCAGAACGACATCTCGATGCCGAACCGCCAACTCTCGAGACTGGGCTAGGATGAGCCAGTCGTCGATGTAGTTGAAAATCCGGATGCCCTGGAGCCTCAGCGGGGCTGGAGCCGCTGGAGGGGAGAAAAGACTCCTCTACCCCGGTCTTTAGGACCTCTTCCCTGAGCTCCGTTGGGACTGGATGACGGTCCTCAGATCGCGTCTCTCAGAAGGCTGAGGTTGAGAGCGCCGCCTCGCTGCCCCAGCTCCTCGGGGGGGGGGGCCCGAGAAGCGACACTCTGCTTCCTCTCCCCTCGGTAGGAGCTCGTAGAGGGAAAGAACCTTCGCCTGGCAGCCTCAGCTGCCTTGGGTCCAGACCGGCGAGGGAGGTACTGGCGGAACACTTTGCCCTGCGTCTTAACGTGCTGGAACCGATCCACCACCGAGTCCACCACGTCACCGAAGAGGCCCGCCGTGCTCACCGGTGAGGAAGCTCTTATCCTTCTCAGATATGCCCGCGAGGTTGAGCCATAGGTGACGCTCTGTGGCCACCACAACCGACATGGACCGGCCAATGGAGCGGGCTGTTTCTTTGGTGGCCCGGAGAGACAGGTCCGTGGTTCTGCGAAGCTCCGCCAGATCTTCCTCAGAGGGACCCCCCCCTCTGAACCATCTCCTGTAGCAGGTCGGCTTGGTAGACTTGAAGCACCGCCATGGTGTGCAAGCTCGCACCTGCCTGGCCCGCTGCCATGTACGCCTTCCCCATGAGCGTAGATGTGGTGCGACATGGCTTGCAGGGTAACGCCGGCTTCTCCAGGGAGGGCGCAAGTCAAGGGGAGAGATAGCTTGCAAGCGCATCCTCCACCCGAGGCATCCTCCCATAACCATGGTCCCTAACCCCCATCACATTACTGTAGTTCAGTGATCGGGGTGTGGAAAGCCATGTAGAGAAGGGTCTGCCCCATGATTTACTCAATTCATCAAGTAAATCAGGAAAGAATGGCAGAGACCGGCGTGGAGGTGGCGCGTGGTGCTTGAGAAACCTTTCATCAACCTTTCATCATCGCCGCCTGCTGACGCCGCCCCGACACCCGGAAGTCATTGTCCACTATGCTGAGCACGTCCACCTCCTCGGAGTCGGATTGCTGCAGCGTCTCCGGATCCAAACCACGAGCGGGAGAAGCCGAGAAACGGGCTCCCGAACGAGGAAAGGAAGCATCAGAGCCAGCGGATGAAGGTCGGGGAAAAAGCATCAGCCGTCCCGAAATCCTCCGACAGATCACGCTGTGAACCCCATGAGTGAAGCCGCCGGACTGCCTCTGCGGCCGCAGGGCCTGCGCCACGGGGGAGAACACATCCGGCCGTCCTCGGAAAAGAGAGCCATGCGGGACCTCAGTACCCACATGGAAAGGGCTTCGCAATGGCCACAGGCAGCCCCCTCGAGAGCTGTCCGGGCGTGCTCCATCCCCAAACATATAATGATGAGTGTCTATAGGTGTGCTTTATACTTCGGTTATTCCGTCACACCTTACCGTTCTAGCAACAAACCAATAGGATTGGAGTGATTTCATTCACGTTCAGACCTGCTACGCCTAGAGGCGTTCCCATAGTGTCGTAACCGACGGAGTGTCTCGTTCCCCTTCTCGGGGAACCAGGGTTACATACGTAACCTGAGACGTTCTCCACACAATCACCGTTGCTCCTGACGCGATGCCACTGCATTATTCAAGCTCCTGTGATTCTTGCAAAATCGCTGTTTCCCCGTTCTCAGTTTTCGCTGGGATTAACCCTGTCTGTCTGCTTTTCCCAGGTTCACTCACCTCCGTCTACTGTTGTGTCAGTTGGGCTTGCCCCTGTTGGGCTCCCCCCTCTCCCCTCGGGCTTCCTCCACAGCGTCCTCCCGGCTCTCCCTCGTGCCTCGCCAGTCAGCCTGCCACCACACTCCTCCACCAACCCCCCCTGGTCAGGTCTCCCGTGGCTCCTCCCTCCCTTGGCTCCCTAGTCTTAGCTCCTCGGTCCCCAATTTTTTCAGCCGTTAGATGGTGGGTGAGAATATAAGACATATTATTGGAGGACATTGTTATGGTGTTTGGTTAGCT
Organism: Micropterus dolomieu; assembly: GCF_021292245.1. NCBI lineage: Eukaryota > Metazoa > Chordata > Actinopteri > Centrarchiformes > Centrarchidae > Micropterus > Micropterus dolomieu. The sequence continues at coordinate 2,977,086 of NC_060166.1, read as the reverse complement.
CAGTCGGTAAAGTGCAGGACTCATAGATAGTTGTGTGTTTGATCCCAAGATGAGACAAGTAGTCATACATTCTGTCATTGTGTTTCTTGTGGATGGAATTGGAACAAAATAAATGATTCCCATTTTTGTGTAGGACCCCCTGGAAACCTTCAAGGACACCTGGGGGTTCCTGACCCCACTTTACTAGAAAAGCGCTATCCCATGTAGGAGGGTACTAATGACCTTGTGTAACGTTCCCTAAAAGTTCTCTAAAGGTGATGAACATCCCAAACCTTTATACAGCAACATTACAAAGAGGATATAAGCAGAACATTCCCACACTGTCCTTTGTTGGCCATATGAGAATGTTTTGTTACCAACTTAATCAGAATGTGTGTGTCTACCTGATTTCCCTGTGGTTTCACCTGTTTTGCTCCTGCCCTGCTCGTTTTGTGTTTAAAAATTTGTCAATTCAGTTCTGTCCATTGTTCATCATTCTACTGTGAGCGTCTGCTTGCCTTTTGGATTATTTTCTGGTGATGGACTGTATCTTTTGCTACTCTCTGGATAACCTTCATTTAGTGGATCTGTTACTTCCAATATGCATTAGGGATATCAAGACCAGCAGCATGACCAGAAATGCTATATTAATGAAATTTTTGATCAAGTCAGATTTTGCTATCTACCACAGCAACATTTGACATAATGTTCAATAAAATTTATATCAACCAAAATGCTGAGAATGTCTTGCATTAAACCTGAATGCTTTGTGGTGTAAACATGTCTGGATGGCATTTCAAGATATCAATTTTTAAAGGTATTGTAAAGGTTCCTGTAATGTTATTAAAAATTCTGGAAACATGAGGGGAGGACCTAGGACTTAAAGAACATTCTAGTTTGGTCCCCTAAAGGTTCTACAAATGTTATGGGAATGTAGTCAAGAGATCTAGAGGGAACGTCATAGTAATAGTCCCATAAACATTTCTAGAATGTCCTGAATGTTCCCATCCACAAGCTGGATCTCGAAGTCCCACAGGATCTTAGCTTGTCATTCTCAACTACCTTAGGAAGTGTCTTCCATTTTGACCTTGGTCCAGCCCATACTCATAGCAGATGTTCCTGTACACTATGACAACTACCTGGTTATGGCGTTCCATGTACGCACTTTCTGCCTGCATCCTACACCCTGCTGTTATGTGCTGTACTGTCTCAGGGGCATCCTTGCACAGTCTGCACCTGGGGTCCTGCTTGGTGTGGAAGACCTGGCCCCTATTGATCTTGTACTGAGTGCCTGTTCTTGAAAAGCCATGATTATAGTTTTATACAGTCCCTAGGACACATTTCCCAATACTTAGGTCACTTTTTCAAAACTCTTCACACAGTTCTCCAAACCAACTTTCAGCTCGGCAGTTCATTTCACTTTCAAAATGCACTAAAACTATCAAATCACTTCATGTCTCAAATCAACTCATTCTTCCAGAACACTAGCAAAGGTTGACAGACAAACACACTTTGTCATCCACAAAACAATTACCTAAAAAACACTAACAACAAGTAGCATTATACAATGTTTTCTTGTGTAAAACATCTGTTTATAATTCACTGCAATATGTTACTGGAATGAATCAGACATGATGCAGAATACTTCAATATATTTTATGTCTTTTATCAATTTTTATTTTTTTGCACTGAGTAATTCCAAAATACAAGAATTTGTATACACACTGATACAGATACAATAGTAAAGCTAATCTACTCAGTCTTCTCCATTTGGCCACAGGTTCTCATCCACATCACATCTTATGTCATCTAGGGCAATACACCTAGGAAAGAATCTTCTGGCATGCCTGATCCATCCCTGGCAATCTTCTGCTGATATGTCCAGTCATCCACCATTCATTGCGTCCTGGAGGGACATTTGAGCATGTGGATGGTGGTCATAAACCTTCCACCTCCATGTGGAAAAGAATTCCTCTATGGGGTTGAGGAATGGAGAGTAAGGTGGGAGGAAAAGTGACACCACTCTGGGATGGGCTGCAAACCACTCTGTGACTGCACGGGAGTGGTGAAATGCCACATTGTCCCATACAATTATAAATGTTGGCTGATTTCTTCTCTCTCCATCCCTTTCCTCACCTAGCACAACCCTTCCATAGAGATCATGCAGGAACGCAAGGAGACGTTCAGTGTTGTATGGCCCAATTAGTGACAGCAGTCCATCAGTGGATATTGCTGCGCACATTGTGATGTTGGCACCCCTCTGGCCCAGGACATCCACTGTGGCTCTCTTCCCAATCACATTCTTTCCTCGTAGCTGTGTTTTGGCCAAGTTGAAACCCGCCTCATCCACAAAGATGAAAATATGGGGTGTTTGCCTGCCTTCGATCTCCATGACTCTCTAAAATAAATCCACAAGGTAAGCTGTTACAGTAGTAAACATTACCTAAAAAGTTGTCTTTGTGTGTGTTTGGTTTTGTTCAAAAACAGTTCTGTATTTTATTGTGATCTTACCTGGACATATTGGTTCCTGAGTTGCTTGACATGTTCAGAGTTCCTCTCAAAAGGCACAGTGTACAACTGTTTCATCCTTACCTGATGTTTTTTCAGGACTCTAGAAATAGTTGTTATGCTTACACTGTGAATATTTGCAAAAGTAATGTTGTCTACCAAGACTCTGTCTCGAATCTCAGTGAGTTTTATGCCATTGTTACTGATGACCATATCAACAATGGCAGTTTCCTGCACATCAGGGAACATCCTTCCACCTGTGTGAGGTAACCATTGAGTACTAAGCAGAAATGTAAAATCAATTGCACACAAGTCTATTTAGTTCTGTAATGTGCAACTCAGTCAAATGCCCTTGCAGAATACAAGTTACCTGTTGAACTGATCCTCAGTTTGGCTCACATATACTTCTGTTGTGCTCACTGTGTGAAGAGTTTTGAAAAAGTGACCTAAGTATTGGGAAATGTGTCCTAGCGACTGTAAAAAAAACTGTAATGTTTCTGTGCTGTCTTTTAGTCAAGCCTTTTCTAGCCACTGGTAGGATTTCTTGATATTAGCCCCTTCTTCTGTCTGGGGTACATGCTGTGCAGTGGCATGAGAAAAACTGTTGCAGCGCTGAAATTTCAAGAACTTTTTTTTCACAAGTAAATTACTGAATGCAGTTCTATAGAAAAAATAAAGGATACTGAAGCAATTTTCTGCATTTTTGATTAATTCTTGTTACATATACTATAGTCAGTCAATAGAGTAGAAAAATATAGTAGAAAATGTTATTCTTACAGTTTTTTTCTCAGTCACATTGGTACATTTCTAGAATCATCCTTAACATTTGCAAAACTATTTGTATTGGTAAACTATGACTAAGGTTTGGATGACAATGATTGAACGTGCACAAGGCTGCACTTTTCCGGTATGGCAGTACAGTACAGAGTAATACACTGCAAAGGATTGGACAGGATTACGCTTTTACGTCTTTTTTCAAAAGACTGAGAAACTGCTTTTACATATGATGTGCACAAGTGACTAGGTGATGTGGAGTTGAACAAGTAGAATTTCTGATCTGAGAAATCTACCAAAGTTAATGAGAACAACTGTATTCTATAATGAAATACTGATTTATATGAAAAAAGTCTCGCTAGAAAGCTAGTATTTTGTAGGTCAGTGCGTTACGAGTGACAATTTATGCTTTCTGAGTGAGAATTGTTGCCAGTGTTTTGGTGGTTTGAGTGACTTTTGGAGGTAAGATTGTTTGGCCAAGATGCATGTTGGTGATGCAGACTGTGTGAAGAGTTTTGGAAAAGTGGCTTCAGTTTTGACCATATCCTTTATTTGTCTATATTTCTATTATTCCTATATTTTGTTACAGTAAAACAGGTACCTGAGACACAGTGACACAGTTGACACAGTGTGTTAGCATTTGAAAATGTGCTGCATATATACTTTGGAGAAAGTGGTCATTGAATGCATTTTGTGTGAAAGCAATGAAAAATGATTCATAGTTTGGTTTGCTGACTGTGTGAAGAGTTTTGACAACATGTGATCACTGATGGCATTATATGTCACTTCCTGTGTCCCCTATGTGGAGCTACATAGCACTTGCCGCTATGAATATAAATCGGTATTGGTGTGTAGATGTCTGCAGGGTGGGAGAGTTATCAAGCACGTAAAGTTTGTTTCAGATGTGAGCATGTACACTGAACAATAATGTACCCAAACAATAAAATAAATTCCTTTTATATTTCCCTGCCTTGTTGTTTATGTGTACATACAGAGGAAGAATGTGAGAACAGCATACATTTCATCGTTACTGTGTGTTAGAGCATGGGAGAACAGTGGATACTTTTAATACAGCCCACACCCCTAATACTGTGTAACTATAACAAGTAGAGAACAGAAGAAAAAGATGTTCTTTCTTTACAACTGTCTGCATAGCTTATTCATATTGTGTAATGAATGAAAATAAATAGGCCTACTAGGCTCCTCTCTACTTTGACATTTAAGATTAGCTTGTTTGATCCACCTTCATA
>NC_060166.1:2962451-2972475 GCF_021292245.1 Micropterus dolomieu | reverse complement strand
TCGTTAAAGTACGAAGTGTGTAAATCATCCAAAATTTGACGTAAAATTCAAAATGGCCGACTTCCTGTTGACTTTAGGGTATGGGTTCTTGAGGCTTTTTTGTGCGTCTTGATATGATACATGTCCCCAGAAAATTTCGTGCATGTAGGTTGAACGTGAACGAGGGGCTAATTTTTTCCAATTTTCTAGGTGGCGCTAGCGAGTCATTTTGCCACGCCCATGCGCGAAAGCGATAAAATACGAAATTTTTCACCGGTTCTGACATGTTTGCAAATTTTGGTGAGTTTGTTTAGGCCATGTCAGTTGAGCCTACTTTGCAGAAAAAAGAAAAAAAAAAAAAAATATATATATATATATATATATATAATCTTAGAAAATTCAATAGGGACCTCGCACGGTCGTGCTCGGGCCCTAATTACATACCCAAAATGAATCAGGAATGATTAACTCCTCAACTATTTGGCCTAGATGCATAATTCTGGTCTCCTTTGAAAAGTCAGAAGCTAAGGAATATAAATCCATTGTGTATGCTGTCCTTTCATCACTTCGAACTAACGAACCAGCAGTATCGACGATCCTGGCAAACGACCCCACTGAGGTTAAATAGCTGAGTTTCCCTGCCAGTCAGTCAGAACTGAAGAAGTCCTTTGGATGAGGGACGAAATGTCTTCCAGTATCTTCAACCAAGTCCAGTTGCCCTTGACTTTAACCTTCGTTAGACATCAGTAAAAGTGTAGACCATCATTCAGCTGGGGATGCTACAGCTATCATTTTGGACTTTTTAGTTAGTGCTTGAGTAGCTGAGCATAAAAATATGGACCTTGTGTCCAAACTCCAAACAGGGAGGAAGATACAGCAAGTTAAAGAATTAGTGACAAGGGGAAACCTCAGGCTGCAGCTACAACAGGGAGTGAATGAGAGACGACTGAGACTTTCCAATCAATTAAGGATCAGAGATAAAAAAAAACTATCCACTGAGCAGGATTTTGACATTTTGAGGGAGAAAAGGCATGTGGCTACATTTTGGTGCCTTTTTTGTGCTTATGGAGATAAATAGACAGGACTGGCAGCAGTTTACAAAAAAATTCTGGTCTGCCAAATCCTCCTCTCCCCACTCTAATGTGATCACATGACACGCTCTAAAGTCTGCTAAGAGCTGTAAAACCCTTCTCTTTGGAAGGGCATAGCTCCTAAACTAAACATTTTACAATACAACTTTGAAAGATCAACATCTTTTCTGCAACCTACAGCTCAAATGGAGTCTGTAGCTGCACATATGCCGGAGCATTTAGCTCTTAAAGTTGAGTAGGTTGGAAGAAAGTTCTCCCATTGAAACCCATTAATTATAATCAAATAAAAATATTAATATAAAATCAACCATTACATATCAGCAATAAAAGTAATAGCATAAATCTCCTGAACAGGGTGTACATTTTGAAGTTGGAATGAAGTTTCTAGGACAAACGGTGCAGGAGAAGATAGACGCCGAAAATGGGGTTATATGTAATAAATAAATAATAAAGAGCAAAGACAACTAAAGTGGAGAGCTACAGCTCTTTATTAATAATATATAATAAAGAGCGAAGACAGCGGCATCTTTTGGTATGTGCACACAACTGCTATGTTAACTTCATACTCATATGATACATCGTTTGAAAGCTAAAATCCTCGTGATTCGACCAATGCAAACCATTTCAAGATACAATCACCACAGTGGATACAACCAGTGCCTCTGTCAGACCAGCCAGTACTATCAAAATTGATGCAACTCCCCTATGAAGCCTCATAGTAACTTAATCCACCGATCGATTATATTCCAACAAAAATTGTCTTGCCAAACGTTGCCAAAGGTCCAAACAATCCAATCCAGTAAAAACATTTAGTCCAAAACACACTATTCCATCAATAAATTCCCAGGGACTGCTGCCGCATCGTTTCATATTTGCCGGCAGGCGTGGCTCGTATGTCATTATAACCGTAATAACTCAGATTTGAATGTAAACAACTACGATAGCTTGTATTCAAATTAGCCGCTGAACTCTGACCTTTCGAGTGACTCCAAATCCGACCCAATAGGAGCTCAAATGTCCCTTTCACAGCCTACAACAGCCAACAAGAGCCCGCGCTGTAAGGAAGGGCCAGCCCCTATTATTTCATGGGTAGGCCGAGCCAATTGCAACCAATTGTGCCGATGACTGGCACTTTGTGTAGCCAATAAAATTATGATATCCAGCTATATGTAGGAAGATGATCTACCAGCAAAAAAACACACCTGCGTCAAGCTACCGGCAAATACTGAGCGCTGAAGCAGCAGCCACCTGCCGCCAAGGGGCGGTGCTGTTTTAGCAAAATAGGCTAAGACATACACTTAGAAAAACCTGTGTAAAATAGTCATTTTTCATGGTATTGGTATAAAATTTTAACTTGTACTAGGTAAGGCTTTATGCTGTGGCCCCACAGTGTTTTCCAGCTAATAAGTCCCAGCTATAGTTGTCTGCATGCATTTCTTAGCAAGCATTTTCAACCGAAAACAAAAAATATATTAGTTTTAGGGTGTTTAAACTTATATTAATCAATTCCAGTAGCACTTACAGTGATTCTGACTTTTGAGTTAGACACTCCAGAGTGTTATCTTTCAGAGAAGCCCAAAACCATGCATTTATTCCAAATGGTTCAAGAACTACATTCATTTTACTTTGCATAAGAATGATTTAAATTCTATTCTGGATTTTACTGGAAGCCAATGCAAAGAAGTTAAAACAGGAGAAATATGATCTCTTTTCCTGGTTCCTGTCAGAACACGTGCTGCAGCATTCTGAATCACCTGAAGAGTCTTAATGGACTTTTTCGAGCAGCCTGATAATAAGCAATTGCAGTAATCCAGCCTAGAAGTAACAAATGCATGGACTAGTTTTTGTGCATCATTTTTAGACAGGATGTTTCTGATTTTCACAATATTACGTAGGTGAAAAAAGGCGATCCTTGAAATTTGCTTAATGTGGGACTTAAACGACATGTCCTGATCAAAGATAACTCCAAGATTCCTCAGAGTGGTGATTGGGGGCCAGGGCGATGCCATCAAGGGAAACTATATCTTTAGATAATGCGTCACGGAGGTGCTTAGGCCCCAGAACAATAACTTCAGTTTTATCTGAGTTTAACATTAGAAAATTACAGGTCATCCAGGTTTTAACATCCTGAAGGCGCATTTGAAGTTTAGCTAACTGATGAGTTTCATCTGGCTTGATCGATAGATCTAACTGAGTATCATCTGCATAACAATGAAAGCTTATGGAATATTTCCTGATAATATTGCCTAAAGGAAGCATATATAAAGTGAAGAGGATTGGTCCGAGGACAGATCCTTGTGGAACTCCATGAGTAACTTTGGCATGCATGGAGGACTCATCGTTAACACGTACAAACTGAAATCAATCTGATAAATAGGACTTAAGCCAGCTTAGATCGGTTCCTTTAATGCCAATGAAATGTTCCAGTCTCTGCAATAGGATCTGATGGTCAATGGTATCAAATGCAGCACTAAGATCTAATAAAACCAGTACAGAGACAAGTCCTTTGTCTGATGCAATAAGGAGGTCGTTAGTAATTTTCACCAGTGCTGTCTCTGTGCTATGATGAGCTCTAAATCCTGACTGAAAATCCTCAAATAAACTATTGCTCTGTAGAAAGTCACACAGCTGTTTAGCAACTGCTTTCTCCAGGACCTTAGAGAGAAATGGAAGGTTAGGTATAGGTCTATAGTTGGCTAAAACGTCCAGATCAAGTTTGGGCTTTTTCAGAAGAGGTAAAATTACAGCTACTTTAAAGTACTGTGGTACATAGCCTGTTGATAAAGACAGATTGATCATATCTAGTATAGAAGTGTTGACAAAGGGTAAAACATCTTTAAGCAACCTAGTCGGGATGGGGTCTAAGAGGCAGGTTGATGGTTTAGATGAAGAAATTATTGAAGTTACTTGGTAAAGATTGAGGGAGGCAAAACAGTCTAAACATATATCTGGTTCTACAGCTGTTTCTAAGGTTCCTGAGTTTAGAGATAAGTCGGTGCCAGTTGAGGGCAGGTCTTGGTGAATTTTGTTTCTAATAGTTAGAATTTTATCATTAAAGAAGCTCATGAAGTCGTAACTGCTGAGAGCTATGGGAATACTTGGCTCAATAGAGCTGTGACTCTCTGTCAGCCTGGCTACAGTGCTGAAAAGAAACCTGGGGTTGTTCCTATTTTCCTCTATTAATGACGAGTAGTACGCTGCTCTGGCATTACGGAGGGCCTTCCTATATGTTTTAAGACTCACACAGCACATTTAGTTTTAAGACTGTTGTTCGCTAGACAAAATTGTCCTCCCTTTTAAAATGACAGTTATCATGAATTCCAGATGCACCTAGCTAAGCAAGCTAGCTAGCTCCACACACGGCTGTTAACTCCACCATCTCGTCCAAATATGGTCACGGCCAGTGCCGGTGGTTGCAAAAACTCAACACGGTGGCGCCCAATCGGCCAAACTCAGGGCTTCAAAACAACAGTCCACAAACCAATGAGTGACGTCGCGATGACTACGTCCACTTATATACAGTCTATGGTTTTCACCCTAAACGGCCTCTCATAGTTGGTGAGAGTGGGACTCCGCACTGACCCCAGCAACAGGCAGGCAAGAACCCCAGTAACCGGGGTGTGCCATGACCCAACGAAAGCGCAAAAGACTCGAGACCACATGTCCTGGGGACAGCCATGCCCTGCCCCAAGGAAGATAAGCAGAGAGCCCACAGTCACACCTCTCCCCCACTCCAACTCCAACTTCAAACAATCACCTTACCCTCCATCTCTGGATTAAATGACTACAGGCCTGCCGCCCTGACATCTGTAGTCATGAAGTCCTTTGAAAGACTGGTGTTGGCCCATCTGAAGGACATTACAGGCCCCTTGCTAGATCCCCTGCAGTTTGCCTACAGGGCTAACAGGCCAGTGGATGATTCAGTCAACTTGGGACTGCATTACATCCTGCAACACCTCGACTCTCCAGGGAATTATGCAAGGATCCTGTTCATGGACTTCAGATCAGCATTCAACACATCATCCCGGAAATCCTCAGCACCAAACTCACCAGCCTCCATCTGTCAGTGGATCACAAACTTCCTGACTAACAGGAGTCAGCAAGTGAGGCTGGGGAACATCACATCCAGCACCCGGACTATCAGCACTGCCCTGTCCTCATTTCAGGACTTATACATTTCTAAAGTCATGAAATGGGCAGGAAACATCACTGCAGATCCATCTCACCCTGGACACAACCTGTTCCAACTTCTCCCCTCTGGTAGGCACTACAGAGCACTATATGCCAAAACCAACACACTCAGGAACAGTTTCTTCCCACAAGCCATCACTCTGATGAACAGCTGACTTCTGACTCATGGAGTCAGGAACAATTCCTGTGCAATAACCCAGTAACTCTGTCTCTAATCAGCCACCTGTTTACTGACTACCACCTATTATTTATTCATCATTCTCTCGTTCTCTATTTCAGAGCTGTTCATACTGTTCATATTGTCATATATGTATATTGCATATATTGTATACCAAATCCACCTACCTCAAGTACATCATACCTGCACATAATACTTATTTATTCCAGCATCCTTTGCACTATGCTCCATTGCACTGTGTACATGTGTACATGTATGCATGTATGTGTATGTGCACCTGTATGTCTCATCCACCTCCGACATGTACATAATAATAATAATGTCTGCTGATTTCCAAATATGGTTACTGCCTGCTGTACCGAAGCTGTCAACTACTGGATTACATACCAGGTTGAAGCTGGTGGGTGTATGCATTTGTGTGTGTGTGTTTGTTTGTGTGTGTGTGTGTGGCTACGTTCAGACTGCAGGCCAAAGTGACCCAAATCCCATTTCTTTGCTCATATGTGACCCAGACCTGATCTTTTTATGACAGTGTGAACAGGCTAATTCAGATGAAATCTGATCTTTTCCAGTTAAGATTTGGCAACTTTCATATGTGGTCCAAATCTGATACAGATCAGATCTTTGTAATTCCGATCTGAGTCTGGACACTCAGGTCGGAATTGATGCGACTTTGACGTCACTCTAGAGCAGCTGTTGTCACAGTTCTGCTGTAGACCGCGCCACGGTGAACGAAAAAACTCCTCAAAAAGCCCTTTCATGTGGCTGTCTTCCTCCTCTACCTTTCTATCCTCATGAGCGAGCTCTCTTCTGAGTTATGTACATGCTACTTGTCCGTGTGGACACAGTAGAGAGAGAGAGAGAGAGGTAGGGAGAGACCACAGCAAAATCACTATCTATCTGAAAAGAGCACACTGTAACTCTGGAGCCCCTAGTGCCTGTGAACTGTTTAACAGCACATATTCATACAGATGGACCCCAGACAGCATGGGGGCGTACCAAAAGGCACTGGAAAATCAAAACAGACATGATTTAACTCATTTATTTGTAACTGAAACATTTCCCCATTATAATTCTGGTGTAAATTCTGCTGTGAACAAAAGCAATTAAATTTTTCATCATTTGGCTTTTATACAAACCAAAATCTCAACAAATGACCAATAACAAATGGTTTGACACTGAATGCAACAACCTGAGGAAATGAGCAAATGAAAAGCACAGGGACCCACTCTGGAACAATACAAGTACACCCTGTCGTGGAAATAAAAACAAAGAAAGAACAACACAGCAAGAACCAGCTCTGTGAAATTGAGGAAACCTTAGAGTCCAACCAGTTCTGATAGAAATGGAACAACCTAAACAAAACACAGCAGGATGAATTGGCGGCAGGGATAAAAAAACAACCAAAACCCTCTAGATTACCCTGTAACAGAACAAGAATTAACAGAAGTCACCCAGTACCTGAAGGGAAAAAAGGCTTGTGGTATCGATGGAATCCTCAACGAAATGATCAAATACTCTATAATCAAATTGGCTATACTAAAACTATTCAATACTATTCTAGCAACTTTTCCAGACATCTGGAAAAAAGGTTTAATAACCCCAATTCATAAATCTGGAGATAAATATGACCCAAATAACTACAGAGGAATATGTGTATCCAGTAACCTGGGAAAAATATTCTGCAACATCATTAATAAACGACTTGTCAACTTTCTTGATGATCACAATATTCTGCATAAATGCCAAATTGTTTTTTTGCCAAATTGCCGCACAACGGAAAGAAAAGAAAGGTATATGCCTGTTTTGTTGACTTCCAAAAAGCCTTTGATTCCATCTGGCACGATGGCCTTTTCTATAGGCTACTTGAAACTGGCATTGGAGGAAAAACATATGATTTGATTAAGAACATGTATACAAAAAGTGAATGTGCCATAAAGATTGGAAACAAACAAACAGCGTTCTTCTCCCAGGGCCGGAGAGTGAGGCAGGAATGCAATCTCAGTCCAATTCTCTTCTATGTACTGTATATATATCAATGAATTAGCGAACCAATTGCTCAACGTCTGATTTTACATAGATCTACCAGTTTTCTCTCAATAAGTTAATATACAGCCTATTACAATACACATTTAAACATTTAATGCTGTAAATAAACATATAAAAAGAAAAAAAACTTCCAATAAATGTTTTTAAAGTGTGTGAATAAATCCAAAATTGTAACCCTAACCCTGGGTTGTCAGTGCGCATATGTATCTCCCACCTGTGGGCAGACTGATCCCCACAAGAGATGAGCCCAGTAAGGGTGGTGCATCTGCACACTTCAGGAGCTTGGTGGTCTGTTGATTGGAGGTGCAGCTGTTTGTGTACAGGGAGAAGAGCAGAGGGGAAAGAACGGAGCCTTGAGGGGAAAATATGTTTTCCCAGCTTCACGTGCCGCTTGCTGTTGGACAGTAAGTCTGATACACCTGCAGGGTGAGTCAGGCATGCTTAGCTGGGAGAGCTTGTCAACTAGTTTAGTCCCCAGCCATTTAGGAAATGCAAGCTTGAACATTTTTATAGTATCGTCAATTTCATTCCATACCTGTGGACCTCTGCAAACCACACTAAAGCTCATACATTTAAGTTTATCTCTCTAAGGTCACATAGTCTGTTGTTAAGCATATGTACTACATTATACATTATTGTTGTGAGACTGGACAGAACGGACCCAAACGCTTAGAGGGAAGGAGGTTTATTGAGGATTTACAGAGGGGGCTGGGGAAGAGGTGGACGCCAGGGGACGTGGACACGGAGGACCGAGGAGCAAGTGAGGCACAGGCGGTGAGGTGAGGAGTGGGGGGAGCCGGGAGGGCGCCGTGAAGGAAGCCCGAAAGGAGAGGACCGGAGGATGAGTCCAGCCGACAGAACGGAGGACGAGGTGAGTGAACCTGGCAGGGAAAACAGAGAGACAGAGTTAACACGGGGAATAACCAGGGGCTGGAAAACAGAGATCACTAGCGCTTCAGAGGTTGGCACCAGGTTGGGAGCAACGACGATCAAGTGAAGACAGTGTGGAGACCCGGGGTTGAAATACTTGCTGAGATGAGGTTGATTACTGGCAGGTGTGGCAGACTGGGGAGGTTGCTGATGAGGTGCAGGTGCGCGTTGTTGGCTGGGCTCAGGAGCGGAGGGAGAGAGAGAGGAGGAGAACACAGGGAGGCAGGCAGAGCAAAACAATGGGAGAAATAAAGAAAAAAAAAAAAGAAACCAGGACACTCATCATCAGCCGGGCTGTCCCCACAACACATTATACAGGCGTTATGAAAGAAATTACATTCTGTTAGCTTCAGAAGACTGTAGTTGTAGAAAATAGGATCATGGGAGCGTTTATCTTGGACCATGAAATGGCACGGATAACTTTTTAATGTAAGATCTGTAATTTCACTAGTTAACTTGGAAAAGTATTGCAACATATTTTTTAATTTTTTTCATCAATTCATCAATATGAACCTTGACGTTTAAGAACTCATCAATATGTACCCCCAGGAATTTTGTGGACTTCACTCTCTCAATAATTTGACCAATTATTTTGATGCAAACAAGGTCCTCCAGAGCGACATGATTGATGCACGAAGTCTCACGAGATTACACAAACGCTCACCGTGTCATATTTTCTTCTGAATCCCTCTTCTTGATACCATCCAACCACACTTGTCCAGTCTGGGACAGTCCATTGTCATTGTTGTAGATCCTGGTAGTGTGGATCAGTGAGTCGATGTCTGAGTCGCTCATTCCTGGCATACAGCTTGATGTGATCCATGTAGAGGAAGAGACACACAGACACACACAAACACACACACACACATATGTGTGTGTTACACAAACATAAGCATTCTGGAAACAATCTTCTAGTTCAGTAACTAATTCTGGATAGGTTGAAACAAATCAAGAAGTGAATATAAATAGACCAATTATTGTCCACTCTTTAGGAATGAATTTAATATGCATCCTCCTGATGATCCTCCTCCACAATATCTACAGAATTCATCTGCACATGTTGGGGCTGACGTATTGCTGACGTATTGCGGTAAGCGTGTCGACTCATTTCCGTTTCCGGTGCTTGTGTGTTGGTACCGTGTTGTGCTGCTCTCGCTAAATAACAGTTACATTTGTTTGATTACAGCGGCCAACTGTTCGCTAAACACCTATTCTTTACAGTAATTTTGCCTAAGCACTCACAGTTCTTTCCATCTTTTAGTGACTGCTGTTCAATCTCATAGTTGTTCTAAAGTTTTGGTAGCTGACGCTACAGTACTTTAGCTTAGCCGTTAGCGACTTTAGCTTAGCAGCTAGCGATGGCTTCTCCTTCTCCCTCTCTCTCTCCTACTTTCTCCTGCTCGGTGTGTCAGATGTTCAGTTACTCCTCTGCCTCCTTTAGCGGTAATGGTACATGTAATAAGTGTAGTTTATTTATAGACATGGAGGCGAGGCTCAGTGATTTAGAAGTCCGGCTCCGCACCTTGGTAGATCAGTCTTTAGCTACTGTAGCTAGCCAGTCCCCGGTAGTCGGTGCGGAACGGCCTGAGTTAGCCTCTGGTAGCCG
>NC_060166.1:2947708-2962351 GCF_021292245.1 Micropterus dolomieu | reverse complement strand
GTTATGCTGCTATAGGCCTAGACTGCCGGGGGATTTCCCATGATGCACTGAGCTCCTCTCTCCTCTACTTTCTCTCCCTCTGTATGCAACCTCATCCCATTATTGCATGTTACTAACACAACTTCTCCCCTTTCTGGTAGTCTTGTGCTTTCTCGTCCCTCTCCTCTCTCCTCCTATCACTTCCTGCAGGTTTTCTGGCTCTGGAGCTGTGGAGTCTGGATCTGTGGCTGCGGGTCGCCTGCTGCCCCCGTGTTCCTGCTCGACACCCTCTACTGCAACGACTATTGTTGCTAGTCTTATTGTTATTATTGTTATTATAATCATTAACATTACGATGGTTACCATTAACACTATTATAAATATCTGTACCATTTTTCATTTAGTTTATAGCAACATTACCTTCGCTGTCTGTACCTCTGTGTGTATATTGTGCAGGCTGCCTCCCTCCCCTCTCTCTCTCCTTACATCCCTCTCTCTCTCTCTCTCTCTCTCTCTCTCTTTCTCTCTCTCTCTCTCTTTCACTCTCTTTCTCTCTCTCTTTCTCTCTCTCTCTCTCTCTCACCCCCACCGGTCGAGGCAGATGGCCGCCCACCCTGAGCCATGGTTCTGCTCGAGGTTTCTGCCTCTTAAAAGGAAGTTTTTCCTTGCCTCTGTCGCCTAGTGCTTGCTCTTGGTGGGAACAGTTGGGCTTCTGTAAATATCATCACAGAGTACGGTCTAGACCTGCTCTTTTATGAAAAGCGCTGTGAGATAACTGTTGTTGTGATTTGGCGCTATATAAATAAAATTGAATTGAATGTTACTAGTCTCAAAGAGACTGAGCTTTTAAGCTAAAAAATGAGTCTAGATTTACCATTAGGAAGTTGCATTTAACAAAACAATGTGGTGAACAGGTTTCATGATACCAGAGTTTAAACTACTGGCTTTAACTTTAACATTTTGACAACTGGTAAATAGGGCACCAGGTTTTATTAAATATACAGCAGCTATATAATCTCCATTCATTGGTCAATCAGTGGCACTGATTATGTTGCATCTCAGCTTTTACATAGATGATGTCTTTACCAGTGACTGATGATCACATGCTACATGTCAAACTTTATGAGCTGATAAGAGTTGACTGATGCTGGGAACAGCGGCCTGTTGCACCAGTTAGATGTAAGTTCTAATAAAATGTAGCTTAGTTTAAACATAGTGCTGCAGTTCTGCTATAACTCAGTAAACATGGGTTGCATTGCGTTACTTAAGGTTAAACTAAAACGTAAACACTACATCTTACCCAAGCAGGTGTAAGTCATTTTTTACTAATGAATTCATTAATGGTTAGAAAGTTGAGAGAGACTAATGGTTGCAGTGGGAAAGGTTTCTTGATATTTATGATACACTGCAACCACACAGTGTCAATGGGATTGTGTTGTACAGTTGTACCATTGTTTGGAATAGATGCATAGCAAGAGGACAATTTTATTCACTATGTGTGATAGATACATTTTCATCTTAGTAAAAAAAAATCAGATAATTATAAAATGATCAGTGAATTTCTAAATATTATTACAAACATATGTTAACTAGTTCACACATGTTAGCATACATTACCTTTGCTTTGTTAATAAAACCGGCTGCAGGTCTTAAAATATGGCTGTCATCAGGTCCTTACAAAAGGAGAGCACTAAGCACACTCTTAGTCCTACACTCAACCTATAGCAACTCAAATCTTTGCTTATTATCATTAGAGCCAATAGTGAGCATAATGAGCATACTTAAAAATGCATATATAATATATATATATATATATATATATATGATTTTTAGTGCTGGGCAATGATTAAAATTTTTAATCGCGATTAATCGCATGATTTTCACTTTCACTTCTCACTTTCACAAATAAGGTGCTTTTTATCAGCAGTATTCCCTTTACACAGTAGCAATAAAATATTTCTTGTAAATCTCAACTTAAACATTAATGTTATCAAATCAAATCTAAAACCAAAGTTATTTGCCACTGCCAGGGCATTACCTTTTATAGCTGGTTAAAACAAGTTACCATCAGAGTCCAGAGCCACGATCAGAACATCATAACAGGCTCCTTCTGAGCAACAGATTAAAAGATATAAATCTATTTTCTTGTTTTTTTTCTGAACAGGTATCAGCGGAAACATTTTTCTGTTATCAGGGAGCAGCAACAGTCTGTGTTCAGTAGCAAGTGTCCCTGTTAGAGTGAGGTGAAGTGTCGCGGTTGTGCTCGACTCACACACATGCCCGACCACTGCAGAAGTTGAATTGTCTTGAACATTTTATATGCAACGCAGAGCACAAATCATTGGTAGAGAGACTGATCCTTGCTGTTTGTGAGTTTCCTATTACTGTTTACTAAATATGACATCAACAGGAGGGAATTCACAGAGCATCCCCGCAAAATTAGATGTAGGCCTATCGGGGAAAGTTATATAACGTTAGCGTATAATTTTAACTTAAGTTAAATAGGCAATAGCTGTGTAGCACACAGAAGCCGTTGCCATGGTTACTCTCCATAGAGCGCCTTCCATTTACTCGAGAGCGCTTGTCTCCCCGTCTGTCTGATCACCGGAGCAAAGAGCAACCCCGCGGGGCCAAGCGACTACGTTGTGATTTTAAGAACATTCCTAAGACCGACATCTTCCCCAGTACTAACCAGCATGCAGTGTGTAGCTATCCACTTCGTTATGGCATTTGATCGCTTGTCTTGCTTCTGTTTATCTACTTCTCCCACACGCTGCATCCAGCGTAGTCTGCCGAAGCCTCCCTCCACTGCTTGTTAGGGTGGCTGATTTGCAGGCTGATCAATATCCCACCCCTCCTGTGACCCGTGGTTTGACTGGATGTGTATTCAGAGCCAGTGAGCAACGGACTTTAAAAATAATATTAATAAAAACTGCGTTAACGTGCGATAAAATAATTGTTGGCGTTAATTAATTATTGCGTTAACGTGCCCAGCCCTAATCAACACAACAAAATCAATACAAAAGTCATTAAGGTCATCATAAATTATTTAATGTAATTTTTGTACATCATTTATGTGTTTAACCAAATACTACTTTATATTCATTACATAATTAAAATAAAGACTCTCAAAATATAAATTAAATTCACCCCAACCTTAATCATGAGAGTTAAATCAACGCCTCTCTGACTGTAACAAAACAAAAACTGAATATGATAAGCTTTATAAATGTGATACAGTATGTATTGCTGATGCATCGGTGTTGCAGGGTCTACCTTTTAAACTAGCAACTTGGTATTGCATATGAAATGACAATACTTTCCCCATGAAAACAACAACAGAAAAACAACAGCAGTGGTCATTTGATCAAACACGTCAAGCAATGTTTGTTTACCGTAAAACTTTGAATAATAGCCCGGCTTTTATTTGCTAAAATCACTGAATTGACCCTGCCTTTATTTGGAACAGGCGTCCATATGGGACAGGCACAAAACTGAAACTACTATGAAACAGTTTATTTATTTCAAACAGAATAATACTTAAAATTATCTAATAATATCAAATACACGTCATTCATTTGATCTAGCTCCGACAGACGGCTTATGCGCTTTTATTTTGAAGGCAGCAACCTCACGAAAACAACAACACGGTGCAGGATGAGAGAAGTTAGTAGACAAAGAGCGATGGACTTCACATGACAGGATTCAAAACTTGGATAAATTTTTCTGAAAAGCTGTTTTGATTCTTTTGATCGGTGAACCCTTACAGACTAAAGGAAGATAAATAATCAAGGAACGGACACATTCGGACTTAATGAGCGCTTCAAAGTTAACGTGAGTCAGCACATTTTCAACTTTTCCTCTCTTGTAGCCATGCAGGTTCCACCGGTAAATCTAGAAGATTTAGACTTTGGGTCTTGTTGTATCCGTTAAATGAACTTAACAGTGGTATTGTGGAGAATCTAACCGATCTTACGATGTGTAGCATGTCCATACTGACATATTGATCATAGGTTTAAACAATAATGTTTGTAT
This sequence comes from Micropterus dolomieu, assembly GCF_021292245.1. NCBI lineage: Eukaryota > Metazoa > Chordata > Actinopteri > Centrarchiformes > Centrarchidae > Micropterus > Micropterus dolomieu. The sequence goes on along the minus strand of NC_060166.1, from coordinate 2,958,337 downwards.
TAACGAAATCTAAGCAGCTTAGAAGCAGCTAAAGCGGGTGACCCTGCAGGGTTTAAGAGGTTTTATACATCCAAAGAACTTCTATAAAAACTAGACCAGGCGTTTATTTGTCAAAATGTGTTCCCACACCAGGCCAGTAAAGGAGGTAGGCGGCTATTTGGGACTCAGCTATTAATTTAAATTTTACAGTATGTCTGCTTGTCATCTAACCTGGGGTGAATAAAGACTGAGAATCCATGGTGGACATAATGTGACTGTTATAGTCACATAACCATTAAAGGACATCGGAGTGGATGGTTGGGAGGACAAAGACTCTCACTTTGTCATGAGATATCAATGCTTGTATCCCATTTCTTAGAGCTAGCCAACTTTGATTTATTTTAACCATGATCACTATCGTTCCTTAGTATTAACCATGTAGATTAGTCGCCTAAACTCAACCAACTCAATCAACTTTTACCACGGAGGTGATAGATCAGAGTTATGAAACATTTTTGTAACGTGCATACCTCTTCTGGAAGGCACAAATCATCAATATCATCCTGAAAATAGGACTACCAGATCATAAAACACTTTCATTTGCTAGATATTCATGATCAAAAGATAGCGTGAAATTATCATTATTATTATAATTACAGAAAGTGAGAATAAGATGGAACAACTGCTTTAATATCTCACAGAATGAACATAACATCTTCTATTGACTATTAGTCAGTTACCACTCATGGCATTTTTGTTTTGTTGTTAGCTTCCGTGTGTGTTAACAGAGCACTTCTGGAGGCATTTTGGTTCTTGAGATTTGAGAATTTACGTCTTATGATCTGTCTTTGATGGGCTTCCCTGGCCAAGACCATTCCCATCATACTGGCTCCATCTGAGCGTTGATGCTGTGGAGCAATCCTATTTGCTTGTCTATGCTTAGCAGCTAGCTCTGGGAACTGCTGGGTGTACAGACGGTCTGTGTACTGCAGTTCTGGAGTTATAAGTCTCTGACATTTTGTTTTGGTATGTCTGTCTAAATGTGGGTTTAGGTTATAGCCCTGAATGACAGCTGCTCCATACTGGAATGGTTTCAGCCCAGCATCTTTTATCTGGGAAGGGTCAACTGCCCTGCCATCTTTCAGGCAGGTGTTTGCCAGCTTGGCTTGTAGCTCTCTTAACTGGGAAACTTCCTTCTTCATCTGCTCTTGCCCAACCAGACTATACACTTTGTGCCAGAAGGTGGTGTTGAAGTGCAGATAGATCCTCCAGTCTAAAGCATTCCACCTCTTGATTTTCTCTGCAGTGTTTGGTAAAAGTGGGTGACGAGTTAGTTCACTGCGACTGTTGAGCTTAAAGTAAACCACATCTTCTACAGACCAGCAGAGGGCATGCTTGAGTAAGATCATGGACTCATCAAAGTATTCAGAAATAAGAATAAGGTGGAAGTCCTGTTCAATGGCTGCAATAGCCATACCAATTCTATGCTCCAGGTCTCCAGCATCAGCTGCAACGTTGTTGTCAAAGCCAAAGTCAAAAGCCAGGATATTGTGAGCATAGTGGTTGTTGTTTACTGATGAGTTGTAGTTTCTCCAGCTGTTGTCTAGGAATTCATTCAGGCTGTGAGTCTTGTGGAAGGCTGGGATGCTCTTGTAGTACATAAATATGGACTCCATCATGGCCACGGGATGCCTCAGGATGGAAAAGTAGAAAGTATCCTCAGGCATCACTTTTGCCACCTGGGACATAACATAGGAAGGTGTTTATTTTAGAGATGTCATGTTGAAAAATTCATATTCTACTTCACAATTTCTTTACAAAATTGTATTTTTATAGGTAAATCATCTTTGACAAACTAAAGCCAGCATTGGGGCCCACTGTGGGTAAGTGCTCTTGCATTTAAGACCCATACATTTCTTTAATACATAATACATAATGCAGCTGTGTTTTAATAGGGAATTAAAACACAGCTGCATTCCCAATTAACTTCTTATTATGACAAATGACCTATCAGAAACTTCCTAAAGTAATTCCTTCAGTTTCTTGAATCTTTCAAACATGAAATACATTTCTTTCTTGGCTTTAATTTTGTAATGTATGGTAACATCAAATATGTGGAGTTGTGAAAAATTAGAAGTTAGAATGTCTTTTACCTAGGTGTATTTAAATATATGGCATCAACTGTATATGTGGGGGCCATACCATTAGTGGGGAACATAACATGGGCCTGGAGCTTTTGGGTCTTCACTGAGTTTGCCTAAATGACACCCAGTGTGAACCCATCACTAACCAAAGACATGTTGCAGGAAATATCTGTAATCTGGCTAGTCAGGTTCCATCAGTATCTCAACAATATTTTAGTTTTTTTATTAAATACCATTTTGAAATATAAGTCATGATTAATTAATATCACTATGTTGCAGGTGATCACCGAGCCAACATGTGCATTGGGGCCCCACAATGGTATGTGATGCATTGCCATTCAAGCACCATTAGGGCAACTGTCATGTTTAACTGATCTTGATACCATATTCAGCGCTCCACTAATACCATGCTTTGGCCGAAACATTAGTCCACACTTTTAGGTGGACACAAAAAAGTTACATTGGGCCCAAGGAATGAGAACATGGGCCTCAAATAGCCCACTTTGGTCCCATTAGCAACCCACATGTACAGGCCCATTTGGGGCACACTTGGAACTGATTGACAGTTTTGGACCTCACTCAGGTTGCCCAAATTGGGCCCAAATGCCAGTCCAACATTATCCAATGTGTTAATGTATTAACCCGGTGATATTTTAGACCCACAAAGTACACCCAGTTCCACCATATCCATATTCAGCCTTTAGGGGCACTCATAATTTGCCCATCTCAAGTTTGTTTCCACATTTAGCCCACATTCATCCCATATGCAGTCTGTGTTAACATGAAAAATGGGTTGTTAATTTATCTTCACAACTTGAATCATAATGAATATGTATGAATCTAATGAACCTCACCTCAGATTTTCTAAACCTCATGTGGTTGCACATGATGTGGAACTCCCTCACACGTCTGCTGCTGACACCTTCCACAAAGTGTGAAGCAAAGATAAATGGGTAAAACAACTGGCTGTGTTTGTTCAGAGGGAGGGCAAATGTCAAGTTGTTAATTTCACCATAGCGATACAAGATGTTTAAGATGGTGCTGCTTGCTGTTTTGTGTGTCTTGAGAAACACAATGTGAGACTTCGGGTGGCAGGTTGCTTTAGTATGGACACTGTTGATGTGACCCTTTAAAAAACTGGATGGAGTGGGAGTGTTCAAGAGCCTTTTGTCTGTGGCTGCAGTTAAAACCTTCCTAGTACTATGGAGGACCAAAGTATCTGGAAGTCTAGGGCTGAACTTGTTTCCATGTTTTCGTAGAAGTAGTTTTTCAGGTGAAACTTTACTTGACCCCATGTGAGAGCCTGTAGCAAGGGTGGAGATTTTATCCACATGTCTGGACAGAATATAATCTGGTGGCTTTCTGTATCCCTTATTCTGATGTTGACGATGTGCAGTTTGTTCTGTCTGTAGTGACTTCACGTCTGGCTTTCCTGCCAGTGAAGACTCAGAATGGGAGCCTTCCCAGACATTTTGCACAGTAGGAAACAGGTGCTGTTTGCTGACTGTGAATCTCAGATGTGGGAGTCCTGTTATCCTGTCATTCCTGGAAGAAGTCATAAACACAGTCACTGAAACATTTTACAGAGCTTTACAGAGTGTTATATTAATGAAGTTTGGAGAAGGCGGTTTGGTTTTAATAAATGTCTTTCAGTTCATGACACACAAACAAGCTCTAAAAATCCTGGGTTCTTGCAGGAATTTTTAATGGGAATTGAGAGCAGACTTTGGCAAGAATTCCCAGCAAATATTAGGATCTAAATTTCCTGCATTCAAACCAAGTCCTGACCCAATGGTTTAATAACAAACTTCAGTCTGCCAACATGTGAAATTGATTATTGCTGTATGTGAATGTATGATATGTACAACAGTAATGTTTGGCATCAGGGCTGTGACCTCGTAATGCATCACAAGAAAACTACAAGCTCAGCACAGCAGGAAGTAGGGAGTGACAACACTAAGGGCGCATTCAGACCAGAAAAGTCCACTAGTTCACTTGCTTTAGTCCGGACCAAATACAATGTTGACTTTTTTTTTGTTTGGTGCTTCGCTTTTACACTGCGCTTTTTGCAAGTGAACCAGAATTTGTAAAAAAAAAAAAAACAAAACAAAACACGTGTGTGCTAAGGTCATCAATTCATTGGACAAAAATTCTGAAGCGGGGAAAGCAGGAAGCTTTTGATTCACAAAGCGAACTTTACTATACACCCCAGAGGAGACAGCATGCTTTTATGTGCGCCTTCCATGGCATGCTGACAGCACTGTGAAGAAGACAGATCAGGTTTGAAGTTTAAATTCCTTGAGAGGCTATGTTCATGCAACCAGATCAACAGTTTATTACATCAGAAATTATTACTGGTAACATTACTGCATACTGCTATGTTTAGTGCTATCACTAATGAGTCATGTTTGGCAATTTCATCACCCCTAATTACATAATAAAAATCTGACCCTGTCTCAATTTGTTTAGACACATAGTGCATTTGTCTCCAGATTTGTCATGTGAGGTAGTTTTCAGTGTAATTAAAGACACAGTCTGCACTGACTACGAGAGCCCAGTAACTCCACAAAGCTTTCTGCAATTGCATCACCTCCTCAGCTGGGTCTCTGTACCGTTGTTGCTTTCACACCTGAGTGTAATTGCTGTTTTCACACCTGCCCAAAAAATCCGCACCAAGGGGGAAAACAAACTCTAGTGCGATTCGATTAAACTAAACAAGACAGATGTGAATACACCCTAATGCCGTAATCAGACCAACCGCGAATTTTCGCCTGGCGACGCTTTCCTCGCGTGAGTACATTCGCTGCAAGTGTTAACACACAACGCGAGAAGGCGATTTTAACGCGATAACGTGAATAAATCAACTCACCTTTACTACAACTGTATGAACCCAAAGTAAACAATTTGCTTTGATTAAATAGCAATAAACGGATTAAACTGATGCCGAAATAACTATAACATGATGCAGATTTGTTAAACATATGAATTCATCCTTTGTCAGGTCTGTCAGCAAGACATCAGGACAAAAACTAAAATGTTTGTTTTCTGAATGGAGTTTGTATCGATCAGGGCTATGCTATGCTAACTTGGTCACAGTAAAGTACAATGATAGCTGGAATAAAGTTACAGACACCTTTCTGAACTCACCAGGTAGTTCAACATCCTCGCTTTCTTTTCTCCCAGCAATGTCCAGTTTTGTCTGTTTTTTATATAAATATTAAGTCGTAGTCCGACAGAGCTAACGACGCTAACAACAACACTGGAACCAGATGTGCATGGAAGCTAGCTGCTGAGAAGCTCCAGTGAAGATAAATCAACATTGAAATCCCAAAAACTAAAGTAAAAAGCTAATTTAATAAAGGTAGTTAACTCCAAGCTCCTCTTGCGAGTAAACGGCGTAGATGTAGGACCCGACCGACTACGGGGGGTTTATTTGTCCAATGGTTGCAGCGCTGCTCCCTGCTCCTCTTCTCCATGTTTAGCAGCTCTCAGCCGGCCAGCAGATTTTCAATCCCCCGCTCTGCCTGGTCCTCTCCATACAACGCTCTGAAGCCTTGGTGACGTACGGACAATCTCAACACTGATAGGCTATTGCGACTCAGCGTCATGCGACTTCGCGTTGCCGGCCCCGCCCCCTTCGCGCAGCCCGACAGGAAATGGCGGCTCTACGCGTCTTTGCATTTACTTTGTATGTAAACTCACCGCTTTTGGTCTGAAAGCACCATAAGTCTGCCTTTCATGAGTAGTTATACTTCCCCTCAGCCCTTGGTATTACATGGCATATGTTGCACCAGAAGGCCACTTGGAGAGCAGAGGATACATGGTCGGGGGAGAAGCGGGATATTTAAATGGAATACACCTGCCCATGTACTTTCAGCCCAAATTATCATGGATTGACTACCAGTTGGAGGCTTAGCGCTGTACAGCTAAGAAGTACCTGCAGCCTTATTTCAATGAGGCAAAGGTGTCTTTTGCGGATAATTACAACATGTAGGCACTTTAGCTGCATGATTTTAAGATTGAGAAAGTTCTGTTTGTGATTTGTGTCATGATTATCATAACTAGTCTTGCTACAGGTTTATGATATCTTGCAAAACAGCTACACTCATCGGCCACTTTATTAGGTTCACGTGATCAGTTGCTTGTTAACACAAATAGCTAATCAGCCAATCACATGGCAGCAGCTCAATGTATTTAGGCATGTAGACGTGGTCAAAACTTGCTAAAGTTCAAACCGAGCATCAGAATGGGGAAGAAAGGGGATTTAATTGACTTTGAACGTGACATGGTTGTTGGTGCCAGACGGGCTGGTCTGAGTATTTCAGAAACTGCTGTTCTACTGGGATTTTCACACACAGCCATCTCTAGGGTTTAAAGAGAATGGCCCGAAAAAGCAAAAACATCCAGTGAGCGGCAGCTGTGTGGATGAAAAGGCCTTGTTGATGTCAGAGGTCAGAGGAGAATGGGCAGACTGGCTCAAGATGACAGAAAGGCAGTAACTCAAATAACCACTCCTTACAACCAAGGTATGCAGAATACCATCTCTGAACGCACAGCACGTCGAACCTTGAAGCAGATGGGCTACAGCAGCAGAAGACCACACCGGGTGCCACTCCTGTCAGCTAAGAACAGGAAACTGTAAGTTTGTAAAGCAATGGTAAATGACCTCTACTTTTATCGACCCACATCAAAACTCACAGCAACTCTATCAACTGTCTCATTTGCTGTTGCTAACTTGTTATGCCATGTGTCTAACTGAATCATCACCTCCTCTTTTACATCTTCAAAAGGCTTTATAAATAAATGTTTTATGATTGTTATAATTACTAATAATAACAATATTAACAATAATAGTATTAATTGTGAGGTCTAGGGGTTCTTCCCCTGAAAAACTTGAGCTTTAAACAATTCATTTCCTGCATTCTGGTGATTTTATCTGCACCAATTTATTAAGGAAATGTCTTTATTAATATAAATGCAACCCAAAATTCAGGTGGCAGGAGACAATACAAAATATAAACAGAAGATAATGCAGTAAGGCTAGATAGGTAGATCAACTTTTCTCATACAATAACATCCCTGTTGAGTCATCACACATATAGGTCTGACTAAAGTAACTGCATGTGGCACCTTTTCATCTCAATGATAAATTAATTCATTTTTAATTCAGTTAGAAAGTCCTGGACTTTAATAGCTCCAGTGTTTCAGAAGGTTTTCTGTTCAAAACTTTCTGCACATTCAGAATCTCTACCACATATTTGTGTTCTCTGACATTTCCAGAATAATGTATTAAGCACATCCCTAGGATAGAAAAATGCTAAATCTTTGCACTCTTTTGTTACTGTATTAGAACTATACTTGTATGTATGTCAACAACCAGTGAAGAAGCCAAAGATGTTAACAAGTAAAAAGTGACCGACATTATTCTCTTCTTCCATTTCGTTGTTGAACAACAGTTACTGTGTTTTAGGCACATCAAAACTGCATGGGGGGAATTCACTTGGGCCAGACTGTGCTACTGCTGAGTTCTTCTGTAGGTTATGAATGCTATCCGTCTGCTCATGTGAATGTGTGATAAAGTAATACCATATCTACCAAAGAATGCTATTTAATTACACTAATTACTGTTACTGCACTATAGATTGGTTCAATCAGTGTGATTTTGCTCTGTAGTTAGGCTTGCAAATTAAGTTAATTGGTTAACTTAGGTTCGGGAGCAGGACCACGCCTAAAACCACACCTCTAATTATCTGACAAGTCTATCTATACCCGTGCTATTCAGTATATAAGTCCTCCCATACACTACGCACACCTGCCACAACCTCCAGTCTGCTCTCACAGAACCCCACACAGTTGACTCTTTATTAGCTAAAGAAGTGAAAGAGGGATTCATGATAGGCCCATTTGATAAGCCTCCTTTTTCAGTATACCGCATCAGTCCCATAGGTGTCGCCACTTGGAAGTACTCTGGGAAAAAGAGGTTAATAATAGACCTATCCTCCCCACATGGCTCACTCATCCCGAGCATCAACAGCATCATCCCCAGCCCAGATTTCTCCATGCAATATGCAACCATCAATCATGCCATCACTCTCATCCGTCTGGCAGGACACGGGGCTTGGCTTTCCAAAGCAGATATCACCAGTGCATTTAAAGTCTTGCTCATCCACCCAGATTTCTGGCGTTCTTAGGGGTTTGCTGGAAAGGAGCCTATTATTTTTCTGTGCGCCTTGCCTTCGGCTGTAGAAGCAGTCCCAAGATCTTCGACTCTCTGACCGAAGCCCTGTGCTGGATCTTAACTAATAACCACAGACTTCCTTACATAATCCAGCTCCTTGACGATTTTCTTGTCGTCACTCCACCCTCCTCCAAAGCTTTCCACGACCTCAGCATCCCTCTCTCTGAAGAAAAAACCTCTTGGCCCAGTACCTCCATCGAGTTCTTAGGGATCACCCTGGACTCAACATCCTTCCAGGCATCGCTGCCCTCAGAGAAAATACAGCGCATCTCTCTTCTCCTCTCAAACTTTCTTGTAGCAGTCAGATGCACCAAACTACTAGCCCTCCTCGGCCACCTCAATTTTGCTGTTTGCATAATTCCACAAGCAAAATCGTTTGGGACTTTGGGTAACCTATGTAAGATTGAGACGAGGAGGAAACCAAAACTAACTGAAAGTAGTGATGGCAAGATTGAATCTTTTTACTGACACAAAATTTAAAATCTCATTCATTGAAATTAACTAATATTTTCTTGAGTCATTTTGTTAATTTCGTTCATTTGAACTAGGCTGGTTATTGCAGTGTTGCAATCCTCCAATGGGTGATTAAAAAACAGCTGTTAGCTGTAAACACACCACAGGGCTAACATTAACGTTGCTATGTGGCTGTGTTTTAATGTTTTAATGACGAGGTAAATGTAAATGCTCCGTACTTGTATAGCACCTTTCTAGTCTTTTCGACCACTCAAAGTGCTTTTACACTACATCCACCAGTCACACACATTCATACACTGAGCCTAAGTGCTCAAACGGAAACTAACATTCACACTCATTCATATGCTGGCGGAACAGCCGCCAGGGGCAATTCGGGGTTCAGTATCTTGCCCAAGGACACTTCGACATGCAACCAGGGGGAGCCAGGAATTGAACTGCTGACCTTCCGATTAACGGCCAACCCGCTCTACCTCCTGAGCCACAGCCGCCCCAAGCCCATTTGTTTTGGAGAGGAGGGTCCCTCTGAAGTAATTCGGCTCCCGGTAGAACCCTGTCGGGGCACTAAAGTGGAGCGGACGCAGAACAACTCTCGGTTACGGTACGGCTGTGTTAAAACTATAGCACATCATTGCGTTGTAATAACGTTATGCTTTATTAAATGTAACATAATTCACAAAATAGATGTATAATGTCAGTCCAGTGACTGTTACCTGACAACCGACCTGCCTCTCTTTCTCCAGGGCTGGCAGTAACTCAGCCTGCTGAATGAAGCCTCTGAGGACCCATGTGAGTGATGAACTAATAGTCCATGTCTGGTTCACAGTGGCCGAGCTGTGACGTGACAAATGAAAGAACCCACAGTTGAGAGTCGTGAACTAATCATTTCTGTTTCCTGTGCTGCCTGCTTACCACAGCCCTGTAGCTGAGCTGTCACATGACAAATGAACAACTCAAATCCAGAGATCCACAGTTGACTCGTGAACTAATCAATTCTGTTTCCTGTGCTGACAGCCCATGCAGCTGCCGTGTGAAGAGTGAATGTAAGAGTCCATCCAAGACCATCCATGCGTGCGTGAGAATGAACAAATTACTCACTGAGACTACTGGTTCCTCCTGAGTCATATACAACATTAAGTCAAATTTGAACGACGCAACACTAACTGAAACACTTCTCAATTCACAATCTCAATTCACAATCTCACCAAAAATCCACACATTAACTTCAGCACCTCCCATAAAGTACAGCTCACAGTCCCAAACAGCAAAGTTGGCTTCAGTTTTTAGATGTTTATATTGCAAAACTCTACCAGCTACGTTACCACTCGGTCACAAACTGGCTCTGACTCACAGTGCAAAAACAGAGCTGCTGCACAGTCACACCTGACACCACAGAACTCTCATTACAATCCTCCCTCTGTAAGAAGCCTGAATGGAAACCTTCTAGAAAAACCCAGTGCTGGTTTGAACAGACCACTGCGCACTAACACAGACCTCATGAAGTCTGATAAGACTGGGGACCAATCTGAGCTGCTTGGATCTGATGCTGGCTGTACATCTCTCGCTGTGCTCGTACTGGCTGAGCCTGCCTGTGTTTCACCTGGGTCTGTGGGACCTGCTAAAGAAGTCTGTACTGGGTGTGTGCAGATACTGGCTGAGGCTGGATGTGGATCAGCTGTGCTTATACTGGCTGACTGGCTGGAGTCTGTTCCTGTACTGGCTGATGATCCCACATCTACTCTACTGACAAACTTCAGCATAGTCCCTGTAAATTATATATATTTTCTATATATTAAT
>NC_060166.1:2943302-2947688 GCF_021292245.1 Micropterus dolomieu | reverse complement strand
ACACCTGACACCACAGAACTCTCATTACAATCCTCCCTCTGTAAGAAGCCTGAATGGAAACCTTCTAGAAAAACCCAGTGCTGGTTTGAACAGACCACTGCGCACTAACACAGACCTCATGAAGTCTGATAAGACTGGGGACCAATCTGAGCTGCTTGGATCTGATGCTGGCTGTACATCTCTCGCTGTGCTCGTACTGGCTGAGCCTGCCTGTGTTTCACCTGGGTCTGTGGGACCTGCTAAAGAAGTCTGTACTGGGTGTGTGCAGATACTGGCTGAGGCTGGATGTGGATCAGCTGTGCTTATACTGGCTGACTGGCTGGAGTCTGTTCCTGTACTGGCTGATGATCCCACATCTACTCTACTGACAAACTTCAGCATAGTCCCTGTAAATTATATATATTTTCTATATATTAATTTTATCAGCTGCATCAGGCCCATTCAAACCAGGTTTCTTTAGTACATTTTCAAATATAAAATACTATTTATAAAATGACTTGCCTGAATATGTGATGCGAATTATTTACTGAGATGTGTGTCGTTCTGTCCAGCTAATCAACATATCAATAGTCAATGTGAATCCACTGTCTCCCATCTTGCATTAGTCCATAGTTGTAACTAAACTTCACTGTCTTGTTTTAAATGATGTATGAGCAGCATCCTGTCTCTGGACTGGTCCCACAGATGTTTCTTGCTCGAATGCATGAGTTTAATTTCGTGCACGCACATATGAACGCTCAATGTAGTCATCTTTCTGAGTTACAGTTTGTAAACATTGTGGCCCATCTGTGTTTATCAAACGTAATAAAAAGTTGTATTTCACTTTAACATTGTTCAGTCACAGTCTGGCTACAACCAAGACTCGGACAGACCAGGAGCTGCGCTGCTCAGCTGGTTAGCAGGACAGACAGACACAGAGAGATTCACTGCAGCTGCACATTAACGTTACTGTTAAGCTATCTGCTGACAGACTTTGAGAGGAGAGATCATAAAAGTTTTAAACATTCATGTTCACCTTTGACAGGAAAGTGAGGCAGGGCCATACAGCTCTGCACTGGACTATCACTGCGTATGCCAGTGTCGCATCAACTGGCTTTATCAGTTTTACATGTTTTTCTGCTCCACTGAGGTGTGCTGCATAGGCTACTAATACCAATGTAATGAGATCTCGTGCAGAATGTAACAGAGTAATCAGTAGATATTTGGCTTTGAAATGTAGCGAAGTGAAAGTAAAACTTTGCAACAGCTAAAAATACTCAAGTAAAGTACAGATACCGAAAAAAAAAAAAATTTAGTTTTTTTTTGTAGCTTGTAGTAGTATTTGTACTTAGTTACTTTCCACCACTGGTTGAATTGAATCAATCTTCCTTTACCATTCATCTGTGTGTGTCGGTGTGTGCGGGTAGTTAGGGTAACATAGCTAAGCAGCTCAGCAGAGAAGCAATGAAATGCAGCCTCCATCAAGGTCCTAGTGCCTGACCACAGTGAAATTGTGAAGCAGATGAAACAACCAGAACTATAATTTTAAGCCTATAAATACAAATTATATTTATATTATTCTATCATATTTAGGGTTCAAACCGCGTAGTGGTAGAACCCTTATGCGTTTGTGTGTTTTAGTTATTATTAGGGCCTGAGCATGAAACATGCAAGGTTCCTATTGGAACTGAAGGGGAAAAGCCTCTTGGAGCAATGCCCTAAACCCAACAGGAGGTCGGACATTTTGAATTTTATGGTAATTTAAAAAAACTTTTGATTATGATAATTTTTGGATTTTTTACACACTCCATACATATCAAACTCCTAGAGAATTAGTCCGACTAACTTCAGACTTTCCCTTTCTACTCTAAAGCCATTCACGATTAAAAGTTGTACAAACGGTGAGTTTTCGTGGAACGGCGTGGCCTTGGCATGGCATCCAAAATCGATGATTCGCCATGAAACAGGAAGTTGTTGTACCTTGACCTTGCTCAGATCCGTACCAAACTTGAACAGGTCTACAAGCCAATATTCACTCATAGTCATAGCGGCACCTGCTGGCAACAGGAAGTGACCTTAAATGAAGCAGCCCCTGCAGCACGGTTTACCTACATATAAAACATGTTTGTGGCACATGTATCATGTACAGATGTACCAAAAAGCGTTTTTGGATGATTTACACACTCCGTACTTAAATGAACTCCTCCTAGGGATTTAGTACGAATGGTTTCAGATTTGTGCGGTGCGGTCTAAAGCCACTGACGTTTAAAAGTTGTGCAAACGGTGACGTGGCGTCCAAAATCGATGATTCACCATGAAACAGGAAATTGGTCAGTCTACATGCTCACATCTGCACCAAACTTTACATGTTTGATAAGAGTCCCGCCCTGAACACCAAAATTCACCCATAGTCACAGCGCCACCTGCTGGTAACAGGATGTGACTACTTTCATGCTGTGATGAACCATTTCTTGCAGGTTGGCTATTATCTACTTCAAAACTATGTCAGAAAACTCTTAACACATTGATGATGTCATGTTATAAACCATGTGAGTTTTCTTTCAACAGCGTATCCTTGGCAGCGTGGCGTAGTGTTGTAGTCAACATGTTTTAGGGTTATTGGTTGCATTTGAAGTAATAAGTTTTACTTCCAATCAAAGTTAGGATGTTAAGAAATCAGACAATGCAAGAGCAATCCTGAGTCCTCAATGTCCGAGACCGAGACAAGACTGAGTACAAAGGCAGTCGAGTCCGAGACGAGACCATGTCTGAGGGCCCACCCAATGCTGCTTGTAGCTTTAATTTTTTTCCCCCGCAAATTAAGCAGTTTTTTGGGGGCCTAAACATGCTCAAAAACTCACCAAACTTTGCACACATGTCAGAAGTGGTGAAAAATTACATATTTTATGGGTCTTGCACATAGGCGTGGCAAAATGGCTCACTGGGGACATACCAAGGTGTGGTATCAAGGACCCAATAAAGGAGGTCAAGCCATTTTGAATTGAATGTGTAATTTTAACCCTTTTTATACCATTTACAGGTCAGTGCCTTTGGACTTGGGACTCCCGCATACGAAGGCGCATATCAAAATCTTTATATCCACGCATTCATGGGATCGAGTGGAATCTCGTGGTATAGGCCACGCCCATTTTTGTCTAATTTTTTTTCTGCAAAATCACAAAAACTGAAAAACCTATTTTGATTAACTCCTCCCAAGCCGCATGTCTGATCGGCAACAAACTTGTCATGGACCATCTCTGGACAAAGCATATACAAGCTTGTGCTTCCCGGATTGATACACAAAAAACTGTTCGATTTACAAAGTAAGAAATGTTTACGCAAACACTAAAAACAGGAAGTCATGTCACATCTTAGGTTTAGAATGACCGATCAGCACCAAACTTGGCAGGCCCCTCTGAGAGGCTGTGCAAAATTTGGTACAATTACCTCTTAGGTGACGCTGTGTAACAGCAATTATCTGTTCCTCTACATGAAACCTGAGCCGAATTGTTCAAGATGGTCTCATGACTTATTTTTTTTACTGTTATGAGTATGAGGAGCTGGATACCATATTGTGCCAAACAGATTTTACTTTAACAACAGAGTATTAACATACTCCTTTGTCTGTATTGTTATTTATTCAAATTTATTTGTCACCGGGCAGAAAGGGGACAGACATGGGGATGGGGAATAGAAACACCACATAAACAGACAGCACTGAGAGAGGGCAACACCAGCAAGAGAACAGGAAATAGCAGAAGGAAACACCAAATGCAGAAAGCAACAAAACCTGCAATAGAACGGTGAGGGGGGCTTGGGGCGGAGAAAAAACAAACCACATACAAACAAAAACAAAGCAGTAACTGAATGAAAAACATCAAGAATAATTCTACCAGAGAGAACCTTTTGTTTGTGTGTGTGTCTATATGTAAGACTGTATGTGTCTGAGTGCATGTGGGTGAGTGTGTCTGTATGTGTATGTACAGTGGGTACGGAAAGTATTCAGACCCCTTTAAATTTTTCACTCTTTGTTTCATTGCAGCCATTTTCCAAAAATCAAAAAAGTTCATTTTATTTCTCAGTAATGTACACTCAGCACCCCATCTTGACAGAAAAAAACAGAAATGTAGAAATTTTTGCAAATTTATTAAAAAAGAAAAACTGAAATATCACATGGTCATAAGTATTCAGACCCTTTGCTCAGTATTTAGTAGAAGCACCCTTTTGATCTAATACAGCCATGAGTCGTTTTGGGAAAGATGCAACAAGTTTTTCACATCTGGATTTGGGTATCCTCTGCCATTCCTCCTTGCAGATCCTCTCCAGTTCTGTCAGGTTGGATGGTAAACGTTGGTGGACAGCCATTTTCAGGTCTCTCCAGAGATGCTCAATTGGGTTTAAGTCAGG
>NC_060166.1:2935465-2943202 GCF_021292245.1 Micropterus dolomieu | reverse complement strand
CAGTATTTAGTAGAAGCACCCTTTTGATCTAATACAGCCATGAGTCGTTTTGGGAAAGATGCAACAAGTTTTTCACATCTGGATTTGGGTATCCTCTGCCATTCCTCCTTGCAGATCCTCTCCAGTTCTGTCAGGTTGGATGGTAAACGTTGGTGGACAGCCATTTTCAGGTCTCTCCAGAGATGCTCAATTGGGTTTAAGTCAGGGCTCTGGCTGGGCCATTCAAGAACAGCCACGGAGTTGTTGTGAAGCCACTCCTTCGTTATTTTAGCGGCGCGCTTAGGGTCATTGTCTTGTTGGAAGGTAAACCTTCGGCCCAGTCTGAGGTCCAGAGCACTCTGGAAAAGGTTTTCGTCCAGGATATCCCTGTACTCGGCCGCATTCATCTTTCCCTCGATTGCAACCAGTCGTCCTGTCCCTACAGCTGAAAAACACCCCCACAGCATGATGCTGCCACCACCATGCTGCGGCTGTGGCTCAGGAGGTAGAGCGGGTTGGCCGTTAATCGGAAGGTCGGCGGTTCAATCCCTGGCTCCCCCGGTTGCGTGTCGAAGTGTCCTTGGGCAAGATACTGAACCCCGATTTGCCCCTGGCGGCTGTTCCGCCAGTGTATGAATGAGTGTGAATGTTAGTTTCCATTTGAGCACTTAGGCTCAGTGTATGAATGTGTATGACTGGTGAATGCAGATGTACTGTAAAAGCGCTTTGAGTGGTTGAAAAGACTAGAAAGGCTCTATACAAGTACGGAGCATTTACATTTACCATGCTTCACTGTTGAGACTGTATTGGACAGGTGATGAGCAGTGCCTGGTTTTCTCCACACATACCGCTTAGAATTAAGGCCAAAAAGTTCTCATTAGACCAGAGGATCTTATTTATCACCATCTTGTAGTCCTTCAGGTGTTTTTTAGCAAACTCCATGCGGGCTTTCATGTGTCTTGCGCTGAGGAGAGGCTTCCGTCGGGCCACTCTGCCATAAAGCCCCGACTGGTGGATTGCTGCAGTGATGGTTGACTTACTACAACTTTCTCCCATCTCCCGACTGCATCTCTGGAGCTCAGCCACAGTGACCTTTGGGTTCTTCTTTACCTCTCTCACCAAGGCTCTTCTCCCCCGGTAGCTCAGTTTGGCCGGACAGCCAGCTCTAGGAAGGGTTCTGGTCGTCCCAAACGTCTTCCATTTGAGGATTATGGAGGCCACTGTGCTCTTAGGAACAGTGCAGCAGAAATTTTTTTGTAACCTTGGCCAGATCTGTGCCTTGCCACAGTTCTGTCTCTGAGCTCTTCAGGCAGTTCCTTTGACCTCATGATTCTCATTTGCTCTGACATGCACTGTGAGCTGTAAGGTCTTATATAGACAGGTGTGTGGCTTTCCTAATCAAGTCCAATCAGTATAATCAAACACAGCTGGACTCAAATGAAGGTGTAGAACCATCTCAAGGATGATCAGAAGAAATAGACAGCACCTGAGTTAAATATGAGTGTCACGGCAAAGGGTCTGAATACTTATGACATATGATATTTCAGTTTTTCTTTTTTAATAAATTTGCAAAAATTTCATTACTGAGAAATAAAATGAACTTTTTTGATTTTTGGAAAATGGCTGCAATGAAACAAAGAGTGAAAAATTTAAAGGGGTCTGAATACTTTCCGTACCCACTGTATATGTTTGTGTACATAAGCCTGTTACAGAATGTAGTTCATAGTGAGAGTGGGATGACAGAACCACGCCACACAGACTCCAGCGACAGGCAGGCAAGACCCCCAGTAGCCAATGGGGTGGGAGAGAGGTCAACTCCCAGACGAACCGCGATGTGAACGCAGAAGACCCCAACCTGACCAACAAACGCCAAAGACACCGGCCATCCAAATGCCAATTGACAACGCAATGCCATTGGAAAGCAAAAGGCGGAACCCGCAGAAGAGCGGCACTCGGACCAATCGCGGCGCGCACACAACAGAGGCCAGTGCCACCCCGCGACCAGCGCCCCACAACCGCGGAATGGGCAACCACACCGCCAAAATGCCACGCAATCATCAACATCAGGGCGCAAGTGACGACCCCAACCCACACACTGCACGAGCACAGCGACACCCACTGCCCGGCCGCCCCCTGCGTATCCCGTGCGCGAGGCCGAGCAAATGAGAGAGAGCAAGCGGCAGAACACAACAGCAAAAGCCAGCAGAGAAGCCAGGAAGCGATAACGCGGGAAAACCAGGGCCAACAGTCGCCCAGCCGGAGGCATCCCCCCCAAGAGTGCAGGCAGAGCCAGCTGCCCCCGAGCTCCGTAAACACGAGGCTGGTCCTGGCCCCGAACGGGTGCTCAGCCCCCCCAGTCAACCACCACCAGGGAAGAGGTCCAAAACCCACTGGCCATGTGCCCCAGGGATTCCCGAATGCCCCCCTCCTCAAAAGGACGTCCCCTGATGTCCTTAAAAGAACCAACAACACAGTCACAACAGAAAAAAACTCCCAAGCCGGCCCAGGGTGGGCAGAGGGAGATCAGGCAGAGGGCCAGAAAAACAAGTCTCAGGCCAACTTCAGGCGGGGCAAAACAGTTTAGGAGGCTGACCCGGATTACGACCCAACAGGCCGGGCAGAGCAGGAGGGAAACAGAGTTCAGAAGGTCGTCCGGGAGGACGATCCAACAGTCCAGGTAGATCAGGGGGGCAAAGCAATTCAGAAGACCGACCTGGAGGTCGACCCAACAGGCAGAGTTCAGGGGGTAGGCAGGACAGCCAACAGTGAGGTTGGAAACCCACTGGGGACCGAGCAGGAGGCCGGCGGCGATGGTGAAACCTCTCCGGAGGTCTCAGCAGAGGTCGCAGATGACAGCGGGGACCCACCAGAGGCCGATGAAGGTGAGACCTCTACGGATGTTGGGCAGGAGGCCGGCATAGGAGGCCAGGAACCTCAGGAGATGGAGCTGGGCTGAGGACCTCAGACTGAGCAGCTGGGCTGCGGACCTCGGACTGAGCAGCTGGGCTGAGGACCTCGGACTAAACACAGGGAGGAGGAGTTGGATGGACCACCGATGGAGACCTCAGAGCTGGTGTCAGTCGGACCACCAACGAGGGACCAGGAGCAGGCGTCGGTCTGATCACTGACTGGACAACCGGGCTGGAGACCAGAGACAGGACATGTGGAGCTGGAGTCGGTCTGACCCCCAACTGGACAGCAGGCCTGGAGGCCAATGGACAGGACACGTGGAGCTGGAGTCGGTCTGACCACCGACTGGACAGCAGGACTGGAGGCCATGGACAGGACACGTGGAGCCGGCGTGGGCCGGACTCGAGGAGCTGGAATCGGCTGGACCACCAACAGAGCTGATACCGGTCGAGCCACTGACAGGGCACGAGGAGCAGAAATCGGCTGAACCACCAACGGAGCTGATACCGGTCGAGCCACTGACAGGGCACGAGGAGCAGGAATCGGCTGAACCACCAACGGAGCTGATACTGGTCGAGCCACCGACAGGGCACGAGGAGTAGAAACCAGCTGGACCACCAACGGAGACCGCGGAGCAGGAACCGGCGGGACCACCGACGGAGACCTTGGAGCAGGAGCCGACTGGAGACGTGGAACTGGAACCGGTTTGACCACCAATGAACACCTCGGAACTGGTATCAGTCGGACCTTCGACGAGGGACCAACAACAGTTGTCGGTGGGACCACCGAGTGAGACCTGGGAGCAGGAGTAGGCCAGGGATCGGGCGGGCGGCTAGCAGCACTAGCGGGCCGGGGATCAGGCAGGCAGGACAGGCAGAGGACTAGCTTCACTAATCAAACAGGATACAGGCGGAGAGCTAGCTTCACTAGCGGCTGTGGCTCAGGAGGTACAACGGGTTGGCTGTTAATCGGAAGGTCGGCGGTTCGATCCCTGGCTCCCCCTGGTTGCGTGTCGAAGTGTCCTTGGGCAAGATACTGAACCCCGATTTGCCCCTGGCGGCTGTTCCGCCAGTGTATGAATGAGTGTGAATGTGAATTTCCGTTTGAGCACTTAGGCTCAGTGTATGAATGTGTGTGACTGGTGAATGCAGATGTAGTGTAAAAGCGCTTTGAGTGGTCGAAAAGACTAGAAAGGCACTACACAAGTACGGAGCATTTACACTAGCTGAACAGGATACAGGCAGAGGGTTAGCTTCACTAGCCGGGCAGTACATGAAGATGCTTCCCAGCCTGCAGCTAGCTGGCTTGCCCTGAGCTGGATTTGAACCCCGCTCCTGTTGTTCAAAGGGCAACAACACTGCCGCTGCGCCATCCAGCTAAAATTAAAAGTGCTGGACTGATTGTCTTTAAATAGAGTACAAATTTCCTTTACTTAAAAGAGGAGAAATACCATATCCACAATTAAAGTCCTCAAAATTCTACTCAAGTAAAAGGTATAAAAGTATTCCATAAGTATAAGTGCTTATTCTGTACGATACATGTTGTAGTTCTTGCGTGCATTCGGTCCTTAATGAATTAATCTCTAAACATCATGTCAAAGTATTGGGTGTTCCAGTTATGCTGGCTGTGACTACCTTAACAAATTGGAAAACATGACTGAGAAATATCTTGGAGCTTTTTTTCTGATCCACATTCTGGACTGAAATTACAGTTATTTAAGATACTGTAGAGATCTCATCCTTTAATCAGAGTAAGACAGAGATGAGTTTTTGCTCCTGGGGCCAATATGAGAAAACTGAGACATATTTGAGAAGAATCGTGAGATCCTAGGAGTCATAGCTGAGTTTTCTTTGAGCTCTTTCTCTGATCTCATGGTCCAATGTTCAGGAGACTTAAATTAGACTTATTTAAGATCAGTTAGAGATCTCTTGTTTTGATCAGAGTCAGACATAAATGAGATTTTATGTGGTTGTTTCTCCTGAGATGAATTTGAGAAGTGGGAGAAAAGGCCTTTGGTCTCACCTTGGTATTAAAAGCAGCTCATTTGTGTCTAGGAGAAAAGAAGGAAACAACTATGAGATCTCATCTTGGATTTTGCTTTCCTATGGGAACAACTGACAGCTCTCACACATATTTACTTTAGTAAATACCCATTCTAGTTATTATTTGTTGTCTGCCGCAAATCCATACAAATCAACATAAAACTTACAGGAAATGTCTACATAAGGACCTCACACATACAGGTGCTGGTCATATAAATAGAATATTTCAGTAATTCCATTCAAAAAGTGAAACTTGTATAATGTATACATTCACTCCACACAGACTGATATATTTCAAGTTTTCATTCCTTTTAATTTTGATGATTATAGCTGACAACTAATAAAAAACCCAAAATCAGTATCTCAGAAAATTAGAATATTGTGAAAAGGTTCAATATTGAAGACACCTGGTGCCACACTAATCAGCTAATTAGCACAAAACACCTGCAAAGGCCTTTAAATGGTCTCTGTCTAGTCCTGTAGGCTACACAATCATGGGGAAGACTGCTGACTTGACAGCTGTCCAAAAGACGACCATTGACACCTTGCACAAGAAGGGCAAGACACAAAAGGTCATTGCTAAAGAGGCTGGCTGTTCACAGAGCTCTGTGTCCACACATTAATAGAGAGGCGAAGGGAAGGAAAAGATGTGGTAGAAAAAAGTTTACAAGTAATAGGGATAACCACACCCTGGGGAGGATTGTGAAACAAAAGCCATTCAAAAATGTGGGGGAGATTCACAAAGAGTGGACTGCAGCTGGAGTCAGTGCTTCAAGAACCACCACGCACAGACGTATGCAAGACATGGGTTTCAGCTGTCGCATTCCTTGTGTCAAGCCACTCTTGAACAAGACACAGCGTCAGAAGCGTCTCGTCTGGGCTAAAGACAAAAAGGACTGGACTCCTGCTGAGTGGTCCAAAGTTATGTTCTCTGATGAAAGAAAATTTTGCATTTCCTTTGGAAATCAAGGTCCCAGAGTCTGGAGGAAGAGAGGAGAGGCACAGAATCCACGTTGCTTGAAGTCCAGTGTAAAGTTTCCACAGTCGGTGATGGTTTGAGGTGCCATGTCATCTGCTGGTGTTGGTCCACTGTGTTTTCTGAGGTCCAAGGTCAACGCAGCCGTCTACCAGGAAGTTTTAGAGCACTTCATGCTTCCTGCTGCTGACCAACTTTATGGAGATGCAGATTTCATTTTCCAACAGGACTTGGCACCTGCACACAGTGCCAAAGCTACCAGTACCTGGTTTAAGGACCATGCTATCCCTGTTCTTAATTGGCCAGCAAATTCGCCTGACCTTAACCCTATAGAAAATCTATGGGGTATTGTGAAGAGGAAGATGCGATACGCCAGACCCAACAATGCAGAAGAGCTGAAGGCCACTATCAGGGCAACCTGGGCTCTCATAACACCTGAGCAGTGCCACAGACTGATCGACTCCATGCCACGCCGCATTGCTGCAGTAATTCAGGCAAAAGGAGCCCCAACTAAGTATTGAGTGCTGTACATGCTCATACTTTTCATGTTCATACTTTTCAGTTGGCCAACATTTCTAAAAATACTTTTTTTTGTATTGGTCTTAAGTAATATTCTAATTTTTGCAGATACTGAAATTGGGGCTTTCATTAGTTGTCAGTTTTAATCATTACAATTAAATGAATCCAAGTTTCACTTTTTGAATGGAATTACTGAAATAAATCAACTTTTTGATGATATTCTAATTATATGACCAGCACCTGTACACTGCAGGTCTAATTCAAAATGACTGTCCAATCGTTACAAAACTTGAGGATATGTTTCATAACAATATCTAACCACATGTATGAAGTTATTTTGAAGTCGCTAATGCGAAAAAAGGTTTGAACCCACGAATTGCTGCTTGCAGCTATATTTATCATACATACGAGTACATGTCTGTACTGTTAAAAAAAAATCAAATTATTATTATTTGGGGGGTTTAGGACCATTTTAGGGTAGCTTCAGCCCCCCTAAAATAGGTCTAACGACATCCATAGCGTGGGGGATATTTTCTTGGCACACTTTGGCCCCCAACTGAGCATCGTTTAAACGCGACATCCATCCCTTTATGACCTCAGTGTCCCATCTTTTTATGGCTACTAGCAGCAGGATAATACACCATGTTCCAAACCTCAAATCATCTCAAAATGGTTTCCTGAGCATGACAATGAGTTCACTGTACTCCAGTGGCCACCACAGTCACCAGATCTCTATCCAGTAGAGCACCTTTGGGATGAGGTGGAATGGGAGATTCAAATCACAGATATGCAGCCGACAATGAGGATCTCCTGAGCAGCCAGGAAAAGGGGGGGGGGCCTGGGTGACTGTCCGAAGGAGGAATAGTCGTAAGCATTCAAAGTCCACGGGGCACCATCAACCTGTTCACGTTTCTAACAGATTTTCCCCACTCAGCGACACACCCGCTGAGAAACCAACTCTGATCATTGGCAGCTCCATTTTGAGAAACGTGAAGTTAGCGAAGCCAGCGGCCATAGTTAAGTGCATCCCTGGGGCCAGAGCGGGCGACATTGAGTCTTATTTGAAACTGCTGGCTAAGGATAAACGTAAATACAGTAAGATTGTTATTCACGTCGGCGGTAATGACTCCCGGTTACGCCAATCGGAGGTCACTAAGATTAATGTTGTGTGTACATATGCAAAAACAATGTCGGACACCGTAGTTTTCTCTGGACCCCTGCCAAATCTGACCAGTGATGACATGTATAGCCACATGTCGTCATTCCGCCGCTGGTTGTCGAGGTGGTGTCCAGCAAACGATGTGGGCTTTG